>NC_081412.1:699864280-700173655 GCF_030272615.1 Cryptomeria japonica | reverse complement strand
ATCACCATCAAGGCATATGATGATGAATAATGCTCATCCAAGGGCACGGTCACCTTACCTCTAAGAATTGGGCCAGTTACAAAGGATGTGGTTTGCCAAGTCCTGGATTTAGATCTCACTTATAATATATTGCTAGGACGTCCTTGGATTCATGAAATGAGGGCAGTCCCATCGACATATCACCAATGCATTAAGTTTCCTCATAATGGAGTCGAGGTAACAGTTAACGGCGATCCTAATCCGTTCATATATTGCAATAACTTGAGATCACATACTGAGACCATCATTCCCAGTAATCGTGAAGCTGTTCCTTCTTCGGCATACATAGACCCTGAGTCATTAAAACCTTCGACATCAAAACAAGGTGAACTTAAAGGCAAATTTCAGGACAAAGGCATGGGAGAATACACTTTAAATTAGACCATGTATTTACGACAAGTCATGAGCTCTCCAAAAGAATATGGAAGGCCACATCCTAACAAGCAAACATTCATCATGACGTTCAAATGGGATCCTACTACCTTTCAAAGATGGGGCGAACTGGAAGAGGAAGGTTTATATAAAATGCTCTACAAAGACATTGAAGATGACACACAAGATCAGATCAATATACCCTATGAGAAATATGGCAAAGGCTTCAAGATTCTACAAAAATTTGGGTATGATGGAAAAAGTCCTCTTGGGTTACGAAAAGAAGGCATTATGGAGCCCTTACAACTTGAATTGACTGTAAAAAGGGAACGCTCGAAGGGACTTGGTTTTCTGACTTCCAAGATCCACACTAAAAGGACAGAAAAGGCATCACGAATCAAAATTGCCAAAATTCAACAAGAGGATCGCTATTCCACAGACTCCAATGAATGGGAATGGGGTTCAGACAAATCCTCCAGTGACTATGAGCTCATCGAGACATTCAGAGAGCCAGGTGAACCCACAGAAGAGGAGGAGTTTTATAACAAATTCAGAGTTGGTCAAGAAACAACCCATGAGGAGTCTACACAGTCCTTGTCTCAAGGTTCTAGGTTGAAATCACATAGGATGAGAACACCTGTTCTGGAATGCGCTACTAGTAATGATAATTTGGACTCGCTCGTGATCGAGACTGATGAGGAGAGTGCCATCGATGACCTCGATAATTACCTTGACATACCCGAATATAACCACATCTTCACTCTTAGCCCCGCTAACTTCGAAGACATTAACGGCCTTCCCCTTGTTCATCACCAACTCATTGACTGGGATAATGAAGGACCTGCACAGTTGGATACTTTCCAAAATGATGAAGCTTTTATTGACTATCTAGGCATACGAGACGATCTTCCCCCTGGAGACCATAAAGCGGGATACACCATAGAACTCAATAGCGTGGCATATTTTGGTGAGGGTGTCGGACCTTCCAGTCGCAAAAATGTGAAAATAAGAACAAATCAAGGGTCTTATGGTGAAAACCACACTGTGGCGCTATCTGACCCCAAAAAAGTAAAAAGAAAGGACGTATCCGAAGATGGAAGGCTCGACATTCTCCCAGCATCATATGAGGAAAAATCATCCATGTTGGTAGAAGAAACTATCAAAACAAACATCGGTACAGAAGAGGTTCCGCACAACATATTCCTAGCTCAATCATTGACAGAGTCTGAAAGGTCAAAATTCATAAGTTTCTTCAAAGAGCGACAAATCAACTTCGCCTGGTCATACGCTGATATGCCTGGATTGGATCCAGATTTGGTAATGCATCATCTGACAGTCAAACTGGGGGCAAAACCAGTAAAACAGAAATTGAGAAAAATGCATCCACAAGTGGCATTACTAGTCAAAGCAGAGCTTGAGAAATTACTCGATGTCGGATTCATACATCCAATTGATTATCCTGAATGGATCTCTAACTTGGTACCTGTCAGTAAACCAGATCGCAGCATCAGAATTTGCACAAATTTTAGAGACATCAACAAAACTTGTCCAAAGGATGACTTCCCATTACCAAACATTGACTTGATTGTTGATCTCACGGCAGGTCATGAAATGCTATCATTAATGGATGGATTCTCTGGCTATAATCAGATAAGAATTGCACCCGAGGATCAACATAAAACAACATTTACTTGTCCGTGGGGAACTTTCTGCTGGAATGTCATGCCTTTCGGGTTAAAGAATGCAGGTGCTACATATCAAAGAGCTATGACTACTATCTTTCATGATCTCATGCATGTAACTGTGGAAGATTATGTTGACGACCTCTTGGTCAAATCAATAGACAGAAATACACACTTGGACATACTTTCAGTTGCCTTTGATCGGTTGGAAAAATACAAAGTAAGATTAAACCCCAAGAAATGTGTCTTTGGAGTAACCTCAGGGAAGCTCCTAGGATTCATCGTGTCCAAAAGAGGAATTGAAGCGGATCCCGCAAAAGTCAAAGCTATCTTGGAAATGCAACCACCAAGAAATATCAGTCAACTTCGATCCTTACAAGGCAGACTCCAGTCCATACGAAGATTCATAGCACAACTGACGGATAAGTGTAATCCTTTTCAACACTTGCTACATAAAAACATCAAATTTAAATGGGATGACAACTATCAACAGGCTTTTCAGATGCTCAAAGATTGTCTTTTGAATCCACCAGTTCTGATGCCACCAGTTCCAGATCAACCACTGTTATTATACATTTCAGCTACTCCAACAGCACTGGGGGCACTCTTAGCACAACAAATTGCTGGGGGCAAGGAAAAAGCAGCATACTATATCAGTCGCACTTTGGTGGGATATGAACTAAACTACACATCAATTGAGCGCGCATGTCTCGCCGTGGTCTTTGCTTCACAGAAATTATGACATTACATGCTCACTCATAAGACTAAGTTGGTTGCAAGAATTGATCCATTAAAATACCTTCTCAATAAAGCAACACTTACTGGGCGACTGGCCAAATGGGTAATGATACTGAGTGAATTCGACATCGAGTATGTGGACAGAAAAAAAATAAAAGGACAAGCCATCGTAGATCAATTAGCAGATGCTCCCATGATAGATGATGTTCCTCTAAGTTCAGAATTTTCAGATGAATCCATTTTAACAGTGTCACATGTAAAGCCATGGCAACTGTACTTCGATGGCTCATACACACAGCATGGGGCAGGAGCTGGCATCCTCTTTATAACTCCTCAAGGGGATTCTATACCAAAATCATACCGCTTATCATTTCCTTGCACTAACAATATAGCGGAATATGAGGCATTAACAACAGGATTACGAATTGCAGTTCAATGGAAGATCTAGGAACTTCGTGTTTTTGGAGACTCCCAACTTGTTATCTGTCAAGCAACTGGTGATTATCAAACAAAAGATGAAAATTTAATGCCTTATAAACGAATGGTGGATGATCTGAAATAGCACTTTACAAAGATAGACTTTGAGCAGATACCAAGAGAGCAGAATCGCGCCGCAGATGCCATGGCTACAATTGCTTCATTAATTGATTTACCTCCAAACGAGACCCACTATGAGTTCTTGGTGGATAACCTTTTGATCCCTTCATATGAGATAATGCCTACTAAGATGATATGTGTTGTTGGTCCTGAATCCCAGTTATATGGTTCCATCTTCACATACCTTCGTGACAATACTTTACCTCCTGATCTATCAAATAACCAACGTCATACTTTCATTCGCCAATCTTCTCGATATGTCATTTTAGCTGATATCCTATACCGACGAGGTCTAGATGGCACTCTTCTTAGATGTCTAGAAAGCGACGAAGCTCAGATTGCGTTACGGGAAGTGCATGAAGGGATATGTGGTCCACATGCTAGTGGTCCTACCTTGGCCAAGAAACTCATTAGGACTGGATATTACTGGCCCAATATGGAAAAAGACTCATATCAGTTTGTCAAGAAATGTAAGCAATGTCAAATTCATGGAGACCTCATACATGCGTCAGCACAAGAACTACAACCACTTGCGTCTCCTTGGCCCTTTTGTCAGTGGGGACTCGATCTCATAGGCAAGATTCACCCTCCTTCCTCTAATGGTCATAAATTCATTATCACAGCCATAGAGTATTTTACAAAATGGATTGAAGCCATGCCCCTCACACAAGTTACGGGAAAACAAATTGCTGCCTTCATCCTTAACTATATCATTTGCCGATATGGTATTCCTGTTTCCATTATCACTGATAACGGGCGTCCCTTCAAAAATCAGGATGTCTGCGAACTCTGTGACCGCTTCCATATTTCCCATCGTTTCTCCAAACCATACTACCCCCGAGGTAATGGCCAAGCTGAGGTGTCTAATAAAACAATCCTTAAAATCCTCAAGAAGATAGTCGATGACGCTGGCCGTAATTGGCATATCCAACTCAATCCTGCACTTTGGGCCTACCGTACAAGCGTCCGTACACCTACAGGAGCTACACCCTATTCACTAGTCTATGGTTCTGAAGCCATCTTGCCTATTGAGGTTGAGTTACCCTCTTTACGGGTCTCTTTGCAAAACATCATCACTGATGAAGACTACAGGGTCTCTCGCTTACAAGAACTAGAATTGTTGGATGAACAGAGACAAACTGCTTTTAATCATCTCAAGGCTTACCAATAACGAATAAGTCGCAGCTACAATCACAAGGTCAAGCCTTGCACATTTGAGGTAGGTGTCTTGGTTCTCAGAGAAAACCCCAAGAATCAGCAAGACAGAGAGAAGAAGGGCAAGTTCGAACCAAACTGGCTTGGTCCTTACATCGTTACAGTAGCATATGGATCTGGTGCATATCAGCTCTCAACTACAAAAGGTGAACCTTTAGAGGATCCTATCAACAGCATGCACCTTCGCAGGTTCTACACATAGCTCGTCGGAATATCCTAATTTCAAAAATACAAAAAAAATCAAATAAATTCAAAAATACAAAAAAAATTATAAAACATAAAAAAATCGTTACTTGGTGAAAACCTGGCAAACAGGCACCTTGTGACACAAAAAACATTGAAAAATCAAAAAAAGTAAAGAAAAATAATTTTGTCCAACGGTGAAAACCACTTCGGTGGCGCCCTAGGCAAGTACCATGGTGAAAACTGGGTCACCAGCGCCATGTGTAGAGACATTGCTCCTCCCTCCTTCAGGATTCACTTTCATCACTTCACTTTGCACACACTCACGACCAATTCATCCATAATAAACTTACCCATTCCCATCATGGCTTGTTATTGATCTACCCAAGATTGGTTAGCCATTCATAATAAACCTCCCTTTTCACCCCTTTCCATCCATAATAAATTAGATCCTATCTGTGGCTAAGGCAAATCCTACGTCTAGTGATGGGTGTGGAACTGAGAACATCACACGTTCTGAGGAGTACAGTTTCTTCTAGTTTCTTCAATCTATCCGTGCACAATCCGCAATAAAGCAACATTTGCATCACAGATCCGCAATAAAGTTTCATCTTCTTCGCAATAAGGTATCAGTTTCATGGATTCAGTCAGTTTCAGAGGAGACACAGCAGCAACAATGAGCTTCAACAAATCAAATCTTTCAACAGACTCAGACAACATTATGGTTCAGTGCTATCTATCCTTTCTGTGAAAGTAAACATTGTGACCACAATCAAATAAGACTTATACAAGTGACAAGAGACACTAAACTTGAGGACTACAGTGGATGTTGGTGTCGAGTCTTGGTTTTCTTTTGATTTCATCTTTTTTGGTGACATGTCTTTTAGCTTTTCCGAGATGTCTTTGACTAGAGATTCTATCTCCAGGATGTCTTTGACTAGAAAGGCGAGGATGGGGTATTGTCACCTATTTGTATTTGCTGTCTGTGGATTGTCTCTTAGTAATGCTATGACTTGTCCAAGGATATGAGGACACTGTGAGTCTAGTGTGAACTGGGGCATTCCTTGTTTGTGACTTTCTTATCTCCATGCAAACAAGTACAATGACTTTCTGGGTCGAACATATGCCTTGATTGTCATAACCTACTTGCCATAATAAAGCTCGATGATTATAACACACAAGAAGCTCTTTCACTTTCATATCTTCTGTCTTCCATCCCCTTTCTTGATTGACTTCCATCATCCTTCTTGAGTCCGCATAGCCTGCTATCACATGACTGAGTATAATGACACACCAAAAATGTTTGCATTTCATGTATTTGCACCTGCATTACCACATATAAGCATTTCATACATACATATAGATATCACAATTGCATCACATCCTGCACACAACACCTGTTAGCACAATTTACATTCGCATTATCATATTCATATGCATAACATTTTAAAACATAAAAGAACAAAAATATTGCATTACATACATATTTGCATCCATATCATAAGCATTACATTAGAACATCTCATCACATAGGTACACATGCATATAGCTGCCGCAAATATAAATCATCTCATATATATAATCAAAAGTGTCATGATACAATGATGTCAAAATCATATGGCTACAATCACCCGCAGGTGTCTACAATACAAAAGAATGGTACAACACTGATACAATGGGAGCCCTCTAAGGCTATGATGAACTCCCTCCCTCGGAGCCGCCTGGCTTCGATGGAATCTGAGCCCCTAAAGGACCCACCCCAGGATCATCCCGCCTGCCCCCTCTATCTGGTGGTGGTGGAAGACCCATGACCCCACCGCTAGATGCTTGCCTCCTCCGACTCCCTCCCGTAGCTGTCGCTGTACGCGACGGTCTATGGAAGCTCCTCGCCCACTGATCTGCTGGCACTGCACCGTAGTACAGGTCCCTCCAGTACCCTATCTCCTCTCCAGCCCGCAAGACATATGCATAGCCTGCTCCTGTGTCCTCTGCCGCCTGCCTCCCTGCCCTCAGCACTGTCTCAGCCTCTGTGTAGCACTGAATCGCCTGATCTCTCTCCTGCTCAGTATCCCTAAGCCTCATCCTGAGTCGGTCTCTCTCCCTCTCCAACTCCTGTATCTCATCTGCCTGGCCCTGGCAGATCTCCCTGAGCTCAATCAGCTCATCCTCCTCTGGAACCCCATCCTCTGGCTCTGCCTGTGGCTCCTCCTCTGCGGGTGCCTGTCCCTGTACCTGTACCCGTAATGGCACCTGTCCCTGTACCTGTCCCTATCTCTGTACCTGCCTGGGACCCTGTGCTACTGGTACCTGTAGGGGCAATCCACCACGACCCCTCACCACCCGAGCCTGCCTCTCCTCCCCACCCTCCCTCTGAGGTGCAACTTGCCTCTCTCCCACTACTCCCCTCCACCGCCATCGGCCTCTACCCCCATCACCCCCACCATCATCATCATCATCTCCTCCTCCATCTCCATCCAATAGCTCTCTTGGATCTGTCAATCGTGGGAATGGATGCTCTGCCCAATACGCTGTATACTCTGCATCCATCCCGACATCCTCAATCTCAGGCCACATGTCCCAGGGAAGAGGTATCATCTCTGCCAGCTATGTCAGCGCCTAATCATATGACAATAAAGGCCCAAACTGTGCCTGATCCCTAACTGTATGGGCATACATGCCTGATCCCCGGGGCATCCTCTAAATCCGGCCAAACTGTCGGCCAACCCTATCCACCAGCTGTCTCTCTAATATATAGGGCGTCCGCCCAATCAGGTACCTACTCTGGAAGGTGTAGGGCAGCTCCACTGCGTCATCCTCCCACTCCTCGCATCCTAGATACGGTCTCCAGATGACTATATCCATGTCATCTAGCACTCGCCGCCAATGCTCTAACCTGCCAATCCATGGCTGCGAGGTGATCATGTCATATAAATGAACAAAGCTGCGTCTGTGACCTCTACCCCTGAAGTGTATTGGTCGGGTAATCGGCAGATGCTCGTAAGCCCAAACCTGCAGTAGTGTCACCCCGCACCCCAATCCAACTGACCCATGGTATACAAACTGGTGAAGCTCATAATATAAGTGGGCCAACACACATGGTCCCCAAGCATATCTGGTGTGCTGCGTCACCAGTGTCTCCAGTGCTCCGCCCCAGCCCACTGCCAATCCCCGTGTCGCCCTATCCGGAAACAATAGCCCACTGGTAGCTCCTTCGATCACAGCTGACAATGCTAACCCTGTGGCTATCATGGTGTCCCATGCCACATGTCCTGCCCTCATCTCTAGGTCGGGATCCTGAAACACCCGTCTCAATGCCTCCCTGTCTCCATCATGATCATATGGAATCAAATCTCCATCAATCGGTATATGCAGAATCCTGTAGACATCCTCAAGGGTGACTGTCATCTCACCCATCGGCAAATGGAAAGTGCATGTCTCAGAATGCCATCTCTTGGCAAGTGCAGTCAACAGTCCCATGTTTGCCCGAAACTCAGGCACATACAGAATATGTCTCAGACCCATAGCCTCAATAGCAGCTCTGTCCTCGAAGGTCAGCTCAGGTTGTAATCTCTGCGTCGACGGAAATCTCTCCCGTGACTCCAGCATAGGCAAGTACTCCTGTAGTCAAGCAAATCAATCATTTCAGTTATAGTGGCATTCACTGTTCATCACAAAATGCTACTTTTTTATCTAAATGCATATGGTTATTTATCCTAGTGACACTCACTGTTCATCACAAAGTGTTGCTTCTATCCTAGTAGTACTCACTGTTCATCACAAAGTACTACGTGTGTGACACTCCCTATTCATCACAAAGTGTTACTCACATTTGCACTCCCTATTTATCACAAAGTGCTGTTCATACTTTGGGTACTCCCTGTTCATCACAAAGTAGTCTATCTTGGTACTCACTGTTCATCACAAAGTGCCTTGATCTATCTTAGTCTTCCTAGAGGACCTACTTGAGTGTATCCTCTTAGCAGCTTATCCAATCGACAGCATATGTTCATCACAGAACTGCCGATTTGACCTCAAAGACCAAAACTGGCATTTTTTCAACGCAAACGTTCTTGACTGACACAAACGCGCCTCTAGACTGAACATAGAGCAACAAAATTAATTTATTTGTAGAATAAACATAAATGCAACAACATCATTTCTCCTTTTTTCTTCTTTTTTAAAATGGAGGTTTAAATACAAGTTCATATATTCCATCTCCTTTTTTTTTTGCAAAACTAACCAAAGTAGGAAAAATATATTTCTTTAGCAAATTCAAATACAAGTAAATAATAATACACATGGGTTTGAAAACCCAACTAATAATTCCCTTCCATAGGAATATGAATGACATAAGTACTTTTTTTTTTTTTTTTAAAATAAATACAACATAGCTCTCTTTCTTTTCCCTTTATCTTGCTATAAATAAATACATTCTTTTTGAACTATTTTTGCAACTTAGAACAACAACTAAACCCTTTATCATTCCTTTTCCATCCCAAGCAACCTACAATAAAATACAACTTGACCATGGAGAGCTCACCTCCCAGCCTAGGCTTACTAGAAGCCACCCCCGAGCTTAGAGAACCAAATACTAGATGGGTCACAAACAAACAAACAACACAACAACAAAAGCAAACATTCAACATGCATATTCCCATCCCAAGCTACACTCTCACCACAACTTGTGATGAACTTTCCATGGGTGGAAGTGGACCAAGTACCATTGGGGAGATTGCAAGCATAATACAACTCAAGCCACCTCATGGCAATACAAAATACAACCAAAAATTCACCTCCACACCTTATACCCCCCAAAGGCATAAAAGCCATATTTTCTCCCCTTATGACCCCCAAATGCATACACAAGGCTATGCAACAAGGGTCACAAAGGACACCCTTGAGAATCACTCTCCATAAGGAGAGCCTCTCACCCAAGGCTGTCATGCTTCTTCCACCCCAAGACTATCCTACCCTCCCAAGAGTAGGAGGTCTTGGACACTCTCAAAACAAGAACACATTGTAGACACCCAAAATTGTCCAGTCTAATTAAATTATTTAATTATCTAAGTCTAATTCTTCTATTAATTAAATAAATCCTTATTTATTTAATTAATTCATTTATCCTCTTCTAGCCTTATTTCTTATTTAAATAAATACATTTATTTATTTAAATTATCCTTTTCCTAAATTAAATAAATATTTTATTTATTTAATTGATCCCACTTCTTCTATTAATTAAATAAATCTTTATTTATTTAATTAATTCATTATCCTTTTCTACACATGACACATGTCATTCATCACTTAATTCATACACTACTTACCCCTCTCATTATTTTATTATTTCTTTTACCTACCCTCTAATCATAGCCGACCTCCTTTTACACCTCTCAATCTTATCCCTCCATTTCATATAGTGTCTTCTATATAAGGAGATGATTCCTTCATTATCAAACCCTAATCATTCTATGCACCCTAATCAATCATTCTAATCAATCATCCTAATGAATCATCTTAAGGACTTGACTACACTACGATCCTACTTGCAACCACATTCCGTTCTTTGTTGAGCTCTTGTGCACATAAAATCTGAGAGAAAATATATCAAGCAAGATCAATGGAGATAGGAAGAATGGAGATCAAAACCCTATTGGACATGTGATGGTATAATCTTTGAGAATTCATGTGATTTGCATTGTCTTAGGTAATCTTCATATGTTATGGTGGATCTTTGTTGATTGTTAGGCTAGGGTTTTGTGGTTGAATTCATTTAGCCTTTCAATATTGTTATTATTGTTATCCATTTTCACCATACACATTTTGGCACGCTCGGTGGGACTCTTGTCCCTTTGCATGTAACCTCCTTGTTGCAGATCTTGTGTTTTGAAGTTGCAGATCGGACATTTTCGGCAGCATTTTTGGTATTTTCGCGTCTGCGTGCTTTCGGACCGCGTTTTTGATTTTCAGGTGCGTCTGAGACAACTTTATCCACGTCTGTGTTTTGTCAATATTTCGTTTTGCAGGTTCCGGGATAGGCGCGTCTGTGTCTTTTCTATCCACGTCTGTGTTACAGAAGCGCGTCTGTGTCACATTCACCCGCGTCTGTGTCGGAAAGGAGCGTCTATGATTTTTAGGCACGTCTGTGCATCACAGAACTGCGTCTGTGTTATCCAGACGCGTCTGTGTTGGGGGTAACAGCGTCTGTGTATTTACTGTTTCGGAATTTTGAAGTTTTCATTGATTCAATTTTCGGATTTTGTACTTAGGGTTTCAGATCTGGTTTATTTTGGACTAACATTTTCAGATCTAGCTAACACAATTGGTGCAGCTTGCCTTGGAGGCTAAATCGTTTGGTTGAAGGCCCCTATTTTCACAAAGTCTTTTGGGTTTTTAAAAATTTACCTAGCTTGTGTGCTTGCAGGAAGGGGTGATCATTTGAAACGACCCAAACTACTAACAACTTTTGTTGCAGGTCCTTGGATAGGGCTTTGAATTTTTATTGTGTGCCTTGTTTTCATAGACTAGCAAACACTTCCATTGGTGCACTAAAATTGAATCATTGTCTTTTGTGTCTTGAGCAATAGGCTCTTTTTGTTTAATCTTTAGAGGGCCTGTCTTCCCGTGTGGTCATTAGGACTACTAGTGAGAAGAGGACGACCCAAGTGGTAGCGAGGAAAACCCACCTCATCTGAACCACTATAATTCAATATCTCATTCATTCAAATTCGATTCCACATAAGCAATTATCATAATTCTCAAAATTGAACCATTCATAAAATAAGCATCATTTTTCTATCATCAAAATGAAGTCCTGCAATTCCAATAATGACATTCACCATTTCAAAGTAATTCTATTCTAGCAATATATAAAGTTTCATAATCAAAATGCATAAAATGAAGCATCAATATGCATCAATGTGATCCAAATCATGGAGTCATATAGGTTCTAAATCCATAAAGCATAAAATAAAACATCCATAATAGTCTCAATATGCAAATAACTGAAAATGTCAAGCTGAGTCGGGGTAGGGCCTCACACTCCTAGGTTTCTTTAGACATGCCTCCTTAATAGATTTTCCATATATGGGAATATCTTTGATAGATTGAAACAGTGAAATTTTAACACATATATGTTTTAGCTGATCAATAAGATCAAAAGCTATATCATCCTACTGCCTAGATACTTCTACCTCCAATCTTTGAGGAAACGGGGGAGTTCTTATAGGTATATCTGAAGTTTTAGACTACTAAACCTACTCAGGGTTTCCAGATTTATCAGGTATTCTTTCCCGAGCAGTCTCCTCTATTGGTAACTCTATTATGACCGGAGGAGATGGAGTAGGCAATGTTGTCCCTGATCTCAAATGCATATTACTTATATTGAGAGTATGCAGGATAGTTATTAGGATTAGTGGAAAAAACTTGTTGTTGTTATTGTGGTTTATTATTTGGATCTGGAACAGGCTGAGTTGGCAGTTGGGTTGGCCTGGATGAAGTGGCAGTAGAAGCTGGCTATTGGGACTATTGTGGATGCTGGAAACCTGATGACTGGTTTGCCCATTGTTGTCCTCCCCTCCATTGTGGTGACTATTGCTAGTTACCTTGATGGGGAGACCATTGCCCTTGTGGCTACTGACATTGAGATGAGTAATTCTAGTAATTAGGCCAAGGGTTTTCAGAGTTATTCCAAGACTGAGGAGTATAATTTCCAAACTTTTGGGAATATGGTGGTTGCCACTGATTATTTTGTGCATTGAAGTTTATATAAGGATTAGAAAATGGCAATGGATCATGTGGCATACCTTGTCTTGGGGGCCAAGGCCTTAGTTGTGCAACATAAAAAAAGTTGTTCATCATCTCCGTAAACAAGCTTGAAATCTGGGGAACTCTACTAGCTATCAATTTTAGCTAACAGTTTGCATCTACAGTCCTTCTTCTTTTGTCGACAATGAGGACAAATTCAGCAAGCATAGCCCCTGCCTCCTCATGCTTCTTCTTTTCCTGTAGTGTATCCAATTGGGTATCCATATTATTAATTATATCTTCTTTAAAATCCTTCAATAGATGAGTTATTTCCATTCTTGAGACTGTTGAAGATGACTTGGCAATTGAACCAGCCTATAGTGTCTTCCCCTTTTTGTTGCAGCTATTGAATATTTTTGATAGATTTGTCTGATATCATCCCATTGAATTCAATATCTCCTCCTCCGATTAGATCTAAGGAGTCAACACAATCATCATTGATGCCCCTCAGAAAAATCAACTTCATAGAGTCTTCACTTAGATTACTATGTTTGGATTTGCTGATACTAAATAAAAACCTTTCCAAATAGTCTTCCAGGCTCTCATCTTCTTTTTGTGTCATTCTGAATATATCATCACCATGTTGGTGCATTCCCCTGCAATAGTCTCTATACTTATCCAAGAAGTTTGTTTTCAATCCCTCCCAGGTAGTGATTACATTTCTTCCTAAGCTCATAAACCATCTCAAGGAAACTTCTTTCAAAATAGCAGGGAATAACTTGAGTTTATGAGCGTCAATGGTATAATCATAACTTCTGCAAAGGATATCAAATTCAAACAGAAAGGTGTCTGGATCCTTTGTTACCAACTCATGAAATTTTGGAAGTGAAGAGACTGGTATATTTTTCAAATTTGCATTATCATGCAGATCAGGAATGGGGAACTCAAATGTTGGATTTATAGGTGGAGGTGGAGGATTTGCTGCCATTGCTCCTTGATAAATGACTAGAGGTAAAAAGTTTTGTTCAGGGGGTTCATTCAGGAAGTCTGGGTCTCCTTCTGACAAATTAAAGACACTACTAATTAGCACATAAGTTTCTGCAAAAGGGTTTACTTCAGGTGCTTGATCTGATCTTATATCTTGAGTAGAATGCGAGGGAAGAAATCTTCCTAATTCATCTCTTCTCCTCCTATGCATGCAGATTAATGAAGGAAATTCAAAGAGATTAATTAAGAAAACTTAAAACTAATGGTTTACAATAGGTCCTTAGCTTGGCACCATCCCCGGCAACGATGCCAAAAATGTTGGTCCTCACAACTGGAATGGTAAATAGGTAATACAACACAATTCAGGGATTGAATATCCTTAAAGAGCTAGCTTTTCCTGTGGCAAAGGCTCATTTAGTTATCAACTAGGGACGTAAACTTGAAATGGGCCAGCACTATATGTGCACCAAGTTCATATTGCAACCATCCTATATTACTATAGGAAAGGGAATTCTTCTCAAAGTAAACACACAGAATCTCAAATGAACTAATAATTTAATCTTACAACTAGAAATTACTTTAAACAACTACTTATTAAATGACAAAGTTCTAGCAGGCAACATGAACTACTTTGTTGTTGTGGTTGCAAGAATAGACACAGGAATTGCTTCCTATGGCTGTAGGAACATACAACTGCAGAAACAACTGCTACAGAAGTATAAAACTAACTGAAACATATAAAGAATTACTCACCAAGTGGACCCCCTTGAGTGAGTATCTCAAGAACTTTAGATTACAAATATCTAATTATCCAAAATCATATTGATCTCTTTATTTCATCTTGACTGGAAAATACATAAAATAGTACCAAAAGACTGTGTATTACAAGATACTATGGTTGTTCTCTGCTATCCTTGAGAGGAGAGAGATCCTTTTATTTATAGGAAAACTTATAACAAACTTCTAACTGATTGACCACATTCCTATGGAATAGGTGAATAGGATTTATTAACAAGAGAAGAAGTCAATGCAAGACAACAGAACTACATCTTTCCTGCAGCTGAGAAAATATAGCATGACTAGCCTACTAGATCTAAGCTCCACTAAGAACAGTTATAAATGTTCATAAATTAATCTGGTGAAGAATTGGTCAAGTGGTTTTGATCATTACTGCATTTCTCTAACTGGGTCTACATTGTGGTTATATATTTGATGATCTTTTGAACCGCCATTTGTCTTTACTCCATCTTTGTTGACCCTGCATCATGATATTAATGCACAACAAACATGTGTATATACTAATGCTAACATGAGATAATGCAAACCATATTTATAATTATTTTCAAATATTTGCATAGATAGATCATTACATGACATCCTTAAGTATTAGTTAAACCAATTTCAGAAACACTTAAAGGTATCAACTTAAAAGAGTATTATAATCCAAATGTCATCTAATCATAAGACCTAGGCAAGAGTATTATATCAAAAATCTATCAAATTAGAGCCATTATTTAGGCTCATCAAGTAACCTCATGTGGGTTGGGTTATTGGATAAAGCTTTTATCCAAGGGCAAGGTTATTATCCAATGGGTAAACTCTTGTGAAAAGTTTACCCATGGTTAAGCCTTGATTAAAGCGTCAAGACCCATGTGGGTTAGTGTGTTGAAGAAGGGAAGCATTTATGACTCCGTAAGAGTCTTAAATGGTTGAGATGATGGGTTGGGTGTTAATTTTGGTTCAGGATTGTGGTGCAGTCACCGGTTAGGAGGGACCTCAAAGATATCAATCCAAGCCAGTCAGCAAGAGTAAACACAACAGAAACACAAGGATATGATGGAGGAAATGCATAACTGAATGAATTATATCATGAAAATTGTTTACAATCAATCAGTAGCAATTGAGTTATAGTAACCGGATGACTGGCTTGCTAAAACATGCTTGATTAAAAAAAGGTCTCAACTAGGACCTCAAAGCTTAGGATCTATCTTGTATGTTTTGTCTCTTTCTTTAACTAACTAACTAACTACATTCTAATGCTCAGTTACAATGATTTATACAATCCAAAGGGATTTGGTCGGCCCAAAAAGGATCAAATGGCAAAGAACCAGACCTAACATGTAAAACAACAAGGTCGGCCTCCGCCAAAGAAATTCCTTCGGAAAATCCAAAGGATGAAGTGTAGATCACGGGAAAAGGTCGGCCACATGCCAAGGAACATCACAATCAACGCTCAGGGCTCTGCAAGCTACGAAAGAGATCCTGTAGATCCCGATATATTACAACCAGGCAACCAGTACCAGAAAACTGTCTCGAAAACTGGTAGCCATAACTTGCCGGAAAATGATCCAAATGCTCCAAGGTTTAGGAATAAGTTAGATGATCAAGTCCCAAAGAAAAATCCAACTCCTCAAGATCCGGTGAGCCAACTCTAGGAAATACAAAAATAAATGTTGAAACTGCAAAATAGAAAGGAAAACATAAAGGAAATATTTTTGGTTGATGCAAGATTGCCATGAACCGGGGGATGCTCCTGCATCAGATTGTGAAAATAATTAGAAGAGGGATTAGGCTAATCTGGAAGGGCTTAGAAGAATCTAGAAGGGGGTTAGAAGAATCTAGAAGGGGATTAGTGAGCAAGTGGGTTTGGCAAGTGGGGTGAGGATAAATAGGCCTTTTAATTAAATGTTTTATTTAATTAAAATAGGGAGTGCAATTTGCAGTTTTAGGAGAATGCATAGTGGATGGAATTTTTAAATAATTAATGATTTATTTAAATAGGGATTTGGCTAGCGTTTTTAAAATAAATATTGAATTTATTTAAATAAGAGGAAGGGGAATTAAATAAATTTATTAATTTATTTAATAGATGGGACTATAGTTAATAATTAAATAAACTTATTTAACTAGGATATAAGAAGAGGCTAAGGTGAATTAATGTAAATTTAATAAATAGAGGAACATTAGTGTATTAAATAAATATTAAATATTCATTTAATTCGTGGACAGATTTATGTGTCTACAGAATGAATGGTTGATTGATAGTGGATGTTCAAATAATATGGCTGGTGATAAGAGCAAGTTCATAAAACTTGAAAAGTATAATGGAGGTTATGTTAGGTTTAAAGATAATCAAACAACACAAATTGTTGGGATTGGTTCAATTACTTTTGATGAAAAATGTAACACTAAAAATGTTTATTATGTGAAGGGTTTGTATCATAATATTTTGAGTGTTGGATAGATGTGCGAAAATGGATATGATTTTGTTTTTCAGGATAATGGATGTGAGATCTGGAAGGAGTCCAGAATGGTTATTGCAGTGGGAAGGAGGACAAATGGAAATATGTATCAGTTGGAAGGAACCACAAGACACTGTTTAATATCACAACTTGATGACAACTAGCTATAGAACCGAAGGATGTGTCATATCAACTTTGAAAACCTGGTACACATCAGTTCAAAGAGTGCAGTGAGAGATTTACCAAGATTGACTAAACCGGAGAAAAACATCTGCAAGGAGTGTCAAGTGGGAAAATAGACAAAGAGCACATTCGGAGGACAAAAATACTTGTCCACTAGATTACTGGTTGTCTCACACAAATCTACATGGTCCGAATAGAACAAGTAGCTTGCAAGGTGAGAGGTATTTGATGTTATTGATTGATGATTATTCTAAGATGTCTTGGGTTGCATTCTTAAGAGAAAAGTATAAGGCATTGGAGAAGTTCAAGACATTCAAGGCAAAATTTGAGAATGAGGTTTGTTGGTGTAAATAATTATTCATCATGGATATTATTACACTTACTTAAGTTTACTTAGGATAATGCATTTCATAGTAGTTTGGGTATGAGACACTTGGGTGTTTGTGCCACATTGGGATAGTGTGTGTAGGAGAAATTCCACCTTTTATGGTGTTGATCTTGTTGTTACACTCCACATTCAGTGGGTGATCCACCTCATGTGGACTATTATATTATTTCTCCTACCTACCCACACCTATTTCCTACCTACCCTTGTTTCTTATTGAGCCACATGTCATGTTTGTGTGCTCACATATCCCTAGCCTTGCCTATATAAGCAGGCTCATCTACATTGTATGTAACTGTGTAATTGATATTATTGATCATTTTCTATTGATGAGAATACAGTTTATTCTTGTCCTATATTATGTCTCTATTTTGTACATTTCATTGAGCTCTTGATCTTGGCAAAATCTCACATGGTATCAAAGCCATTGGGGCTTCATTGATTCATCTTGAAGTGGCATTATTGCGATGTCAAGAGGCAGATCTGAGGAGCAACATCTTTTGGAGGCGTCCTAGACCAGATCTGACCCCGCCATTGCGTCCAGAAGGCTGTTTCCATGAATTTTGGTTATAAAGTCGGCCTATTTTGGTGAGAAAATTTTTTTCGCCAATTTTGCTATAATCATATGGATTTTCAAATATTTTTATTAATTTTTCAAATTTAAAAAAAAAAAAAAAAATTTCTGAAGTTTTTTTCAAAAAATCAAAATCAAAAAAATTGAAAAAATTTCGAAAATAAAATAAAATCAAAAAAAGTGCTTTTTTGGGGGGTCCGCAGACCCCCCAATACCTCGTACCTGCGTGCCACAGGTTTTGCAGTTCGCGTACCTGCTCTGCAGCCATCGTACCTATCGTCGTGTACCCGCAGATTGCCACCAAAGCCCGAGTCGCGATCGTTCTCCGTCACTGCTGCCCACTCGCTCGCGCCGGTCTCTGCCTTCTGCGGCGCCCAGGTCTCCTCCCGCCGCCCGCTACCAAACGCCGCTGAGCCATCGCTTTCGGTCCGCCTCCAGCAGCCTCCTCCCGCCGGCGGTCAACCTGACAGGAGGACCCACGTCTGCCACGTGGCAGGCGGCCACTGGCCCGCGGGTACAACTCGTCCATGTCAGATCCATACGACCACCATGCAGACGCCACGTGGCTCACACAGTCAGCTTTCCATACGCCACTATACAGTGCCCAGTCAGCAAATCCGTACGGTATGACCTGTACAGTCATCTGCCACGTCAGCTGTTCGTATAGTACGGACACTCAGTCAGCAGATAGGCGAAGTTTTTGCGACGGTCATACGACCATCAAATTTAACACAGTGACTTGCTAACGTCAGTGCCACATCAGCATTTTTCAAAAATTTTGCAGGCCCCTCTCATTGAGCTTTTTGATTTTGTAGTTCAACTTCAAATGGCCATAACTTGCTCATTTTTGCTCCTTTTTGGGTGCAATTTTTTTTTTGAAATGGGCTAGAATTTTGTGCTCTCTGTAGTGGTGAAGAAATGTTTTGATTTTGATGCACTGATTTTTCAAAAAATGCAGTTTTTGGTGACTGTACCTGAGTAATCCCAGTTTTTGCAACTTCAGAGGCTTTGTTTGGGGTCATACGACCTCCTTTTTAGGTGCCATTTTTTTTGAAAGTGCGTATTTTTTCGTCTACTTTTACATGATGCTATCAGATTGATGCCATTGTAAGTAGAAATTGTACTTTCAGGTTTTGGCCATTTTTGGCTCTCTTGGTACTTGTATATTTGCTTGAATCTCAGTTAGATTCATTGCACTATTGATTGAAGTCTCTTGTATCTCATTTGAGAAGTTGTAAAATTTGCATCATAAGTCCACTTTGCCTTGTTTTGCAAGTGGCTCATTGTAATCTCACTAAGTATACAGTGCCAAAATCATCACTTTAGGGGGGGTACTTTGATTGATTGAATTTGGGGGGGTGTCTCTTGTGCTCTTGTTCACTTGTGTTCTTTCTTTTGCTGCTATGGGTTCTTCTAAGTTTCCTCTCTTAACTCCTCATAATTATGCTACTTGGAAAATTGATGCATGGAGTAAACTTATGGAAAAAGGACTCACTCATTACATTGATGGAACTATTGTTGCTCCTGCCGATCCTAAGGTTGATCCAGTTGGTCACTTGGATTGGCTCACTAAAAATATCATAGAAATTGGTACCTTAAGAAAGTATGTATCAAAGGATCTCATTTTTCATATTGAGAAATGTACTCTAATCAAGGATGCTTGGCAAAAGTTTCAAGACTTGTATGGTCAAGTTGATGAGATTAGGGGATATCAAATTGATAGTGATCTCACCATGTTAGATCCTAAGAACTTTGATACTATGCAAGATTATGTCACTAAGGCAAATGAGTTGAGGGCACAACTCAAAGATTGTGGCATTGATAAAAAGGATACTCAATTGATATTCAACTTGATAGGCAAGCTTCCACAAGAATATGCAGCATTTGTTTCTAGTTTCCAAACCCATAGGATGACAATGGGTTCAAGCTACAAAATGCCTACATTTGATGCTTTCAATGAAATGTTGATGATGGAACAAACTAAGTTGATAAGCATGGGCATTCTTAAGGCTTCTAAGTCTCAAGCATTAGTGGCAAATCAAGGGAACAAAGGAAATCAAGGAAAGGACAACTCAAACAAGAAGAAATGGCAATCAAAGCCTAAGGACAAAGCACCATCTTCTCCACACCAAGGAGATTCATCCTCTTCCAAGAGAAATAATTCACCAAAGAGGGAGAGACCTACTTGTGCTTATTGTAAAAAGATTGGTCATGAGGAGCATCGTTGCCATTCTAAGAAGATTGATGAGCTCACACATATCATCAAAAAGCATAACATTGATTTGCCTAAAGTCTACAAGAAGGATGATTCATCAACTTCCACTTCCTCACATTCAAAAGGAAAAGGGCAAGCATTCATGGCTTCTACAAGTGGAAAGACTCACTCTTTTGGAACAAGAAAAGGAAAAGCTCTATGTGCTACTATCAGTCATGATTCAGAGAGATGGCTTCTAGATTCAGGGGCTTCTCATCATATGGCATCTTCGCAGTCTATGTTCTCTACATTTGAGCCTTGCACCATGCCACAGATTTTGATGGGAAATCATACATACATGGATGTGATTGGGAAAGGATCTATTGACATTGAGGATAACTCCTTCAATGATGTGTTGTGTGTACCCCACTTGACAAACAATCTCCTTTCTATCTATCAAATCACACATGGCACAACTAAGAGAGTTGTGGAGTTCACACCTGACTCAATTTTCATTAGAGACTTGGAGACTAGAGCTATCATTGCGACTGGGGTGGTTGATCATGCATCTCGGTTATACTCCTTTTCAGATTTTGTTGATGATGATGATTTCACATTTGATGATCCTACACATGATGATCACACTTCTTGTGATGGTTCAGATTTTGAGGAGAACTTTGGACACTTGAACATGGGGATTCTCACATGTGAACCCATTCTTGAGCCTTGTATTTCATCTCCTCATATTGATATCACATCACCTATTGCACCTGATGATGCAGATAGTGCAACAGTTTTGCCTTCATGTGATTCAATGCAGCAGGATATTCATTGTCTTCCAGCTTCAGATTCATGGGATGATTACTTGACAAACATTGCAGGTTTATTTATGGAATCCTACATTGTAGATTTGGGAGACATCATTGATGACATTCATCTTCTCTTTGATGAAGATGATCCTTCTTCGATTGTTGCAAGGGCACACTCTGACCCTCTTGTTCATTCTCTACATGATCATTCTTTCGAGGTTGACATGATTGTGGATACTTATGTACAGTAGTTGGAGGAGGTCTCTTTATTTTTTGAGGAGACATGTGAGTCTTTGGGACATGTTCTACGTCCATCTCCACTAGATCTTGGAGTGCCTTTTTCAGCAGTGTGGCACAATTTGCCACCTTTGGAGGGGGTATCTTTCAGCATCGACATGGGGACACTTGAGCAGTCTTCAGAGATTCCTTTCATCATGAGTTTTCTTCATACATCTTCCCTTCATGATTGGGGAGACTTCATGGATACACCTTTGGTTTTGTTTCTTCCTAAGGGGAGGAATGTTGTTCGACGTTCGTGGAGCAGTTTCTTCATACATCGAGCTTCTATCATTGGTGTAGATTGCACATTGAGGGGGGGCTTCCTAGCTTCTCTTCTTCTCTCATATGGGGGGGACTTTTTCCTCACATGGGGTTTTGTTCCTTACATTCTTCTATGAGAGTTCTCTTGTATAGCTTTCATCTCTCTTTTGGGGGAGGATTTTTTCCCATTGGGTTTTTCTGTCTTTCCCCACTTTGTGAGATTTTTCATTACATTGGTTTGCATGCATTTGCATTTGTACATGGGTACTTAACATGGCCTCATAGTTGAGACCCATCTTGCATTGCTTAGTTGCACTATAGACTTAAGTGCATTCCCCTAAGTTGCACTTAAGGGGGGTTGTTGGTGTAAATAATTATTCATCATGGATATTATTACACTTACTTAAGTTTACTTAGGATAATGCATTTCATAGTAGTTTGGGTATGAGACACTTGGGTGTTTGTGCCACATTGGGATAGTGTGTGTAGGAGAAATTCCACCTTTTATGGTGTTGATCTTGTTGTTACACTCCACATTCAGTGGGTGATCCACCTCATGTGGACTATTACATTATTTCTCCTACCTACCCACACCTATTTCCTACCTACCCTTGTTTCTTATTGAGCCACATGTCATGTTTGTGTGCTCACATATCCCTAGCCTTGCCTATATAAGCAGGCTCATCTACATTGTATGTAACTATGTAATTGATATTATTGATCATTTTCTATTGATGAGAATACAGTTTATTCTTGTCCTATATTGTGTCTCTATTTTGTACATTTCATTGAGCTCTTGATCTTGGCAAAATCTCACAAGGTTGATAGTAAAATCTAGTGCATAATATTTGACAGATTTGGAGAATTCATTTCTAATGAGTTCAATGACTTATGTGAGAAACATGGCATTAGGAGACAATTATTTGCCTGCTGGACAATATAGCAGAATGGTGTAGTGGAAAGGATGAGCCAAACTATACAAGAGGCAGCTAGGACTATGATGAAAGGAGTAGAATTACCGAAAGTCTCCTGAAGAGAAGCAATTTATATAACAACATGCGCTCTTGACATAATTTTATACTGGCAAAAATTTGGGAAGACATCTTATGAAGTTTGGTAGGGTAGAACTCTAATAGTGAAATATTTCAAAGTATTTGGAAGAAATTTTTATATCTAGAGAGATGAGAATAATCTTTCAAAGTATTTGGAAGAAAGTGAAGAGAAGAATGATCAAGATGCTCCAACATCTACATCCAAAACCCCAAGGTATGTTCAGAGGATCATATTATTGGAGATAAGAGCAAAGGTATCATCACAAGAAGCAAAGAAACTCAAGAATAATTTTTGTTGTGTTTACTATCTGAAACTGAGCCAAAAATAGTAGAATACGCTTGTAATGATGAGAATTGGATGAAGGAAATGAAAGAAGAGTTGGATCAGATTGAGAAAAATCAGACATGGGAATTAGTCAATAGATTGAAAGACAAGAATGTGATTGGAACAAAATGGGTATTCCAGAACAAGCTGGATGAAGATGGAAAGGTTGTAAGAAATAAGGCAAAGTTGGTTTGCAAAGGATATACTCTGATTGAAGGCATTGAATTTGATAAAACTTATGCCCTGGTTGCTTGGATAGAGGCAATCCAGATGTTCTTGGAGTTTGTAGCATTCAAAGACTTCAAGGTCTATCAGATGGATGTAAAATCAACATTCTTGAATGGAGAATTGAAAGAGGAGGTTTATATTGAACAACCAGAAGGTTTCAGATTGAAAGATGATCCAAACATTGTTTGCAAATTGAAGAAGGTTGTGTATGGACTGAAACAAGCTCCAAGAGATTGGTATGGAAGATTAGACAAGTACCTAACCGATCAAAAGGGTTTGGTTGACAACAATCAATACTTCAAGACCGATTCAAGTAAAATCCTAATTGTGGTAGTATATAATTATGATATAATATTTGGAGGAAATGAAGATAGGTGCAAAAGATTTGCTAGTGAGATGCAAAAAGAATCTGAGATGTCCATGATTGGTGAGTTAAATTTCTTCCTCGGTTTGCAAGTCAATCAGAATGATAAAGGAATTTTTATTTCTCGGTCCAAGTACATCAAAGAGTTTTTAATAAAGTTTGGGTTGGAGAGCTCCAAATCGGTGTACACCTATGACCACTAGATATAAGTTAATCAAAGATGATAAATCTCCTAAGGAAGATGCAGTCAATATAGGTCAATAATTGGAGAACTATTATATTTGATTGCTACCAGACCAGATATCATGTATGTAGTATGTTTGGCAATCATATTTTAGTAATAACCAAAAGAATCACATGTTGTGATAGCATAGTGTCATAAAACTGCAACCCCTACAATTTTAATTACATTTGGGGTCCTCAAATTAGCGATGACATCTCCTTCCCTTACCGAGACTTATTTCTGCATTTTCACCCCTTCTCTCTTCCTTCTCATGTCTTGTGTCTGCTTTAGACCCTGTCCAAGCCCCAAAATAGGGCAGAACAGTGGCGTGGTGCCCCTATCCCCCTAGGACAGGGGCGTGGCGCCCCTGTCTTCACCCCTTAGGGTGGTCCTATGTGCAGGCTACCCGATCTCCTATGCATTTCTTGTCTTTAGGGTTTTTTTTTCCTCTTTGTCGTCCTTCGGTGGTTGTAAATTAATCCTCCAGGCATGTATAAAAGGGAATTCAATACCCTCATTCATGGATAGATGGACAACAAAAGGACAAATAGAGATCATAAGGAGAAGATACAAGATTTCAAGGTCATCATCAAGCATTAAAGCATCCGAGTCTTCTTCATCCATCCATGGGAGCAACATTACAACATTTATTTGCAAGAATGTGTGTGTGTGTTAGGGTTTTGTCATATTACATGCCATTTCATACAAAATTTGTGGTTACATTCAAGAATAAAAGCAATCATCATCAACAAGTTGTAGATCTACAAGGTATACATCTCCATTGTTTACATTTAAGCATTTGCATTACTTTCTTTCTAGGTTGATTCCTCAACTGGGGTTTGATTGAGGCAAACCCCTATCCAAAACCCCCTTTTCTTCTCTTTTATGTATGTAGGTTGCAGGTGTGCAACTGTAATTGCAGGTTTGGGCTTCATTTGTAGAGACAGAAGAACCCTTTTCGTTTCGTAGATTTTGTGGCGAACCATGTACATTCCCTCCATGGTCCCAATGACTTTTCTCCAAATTTATAGGGAAAATCCGCATCTATTTAATTATCTTAGATCCAAAGTTACAACGCGATCCCGAACTGGTAGCACCTCATTTCACTCATTTTCTCTCTCTTTTCTACATAGTCAACAAGTCAAATTTCTCATTTACAAAAGAGGGTAAATCACACTTCAACCACTTGCAATCTACTCAAAATTCACATCCTTGTTTCCCTTGGATTTGGATCTAGTGGATTCAACCCCTCTTTTGAATATAAAGTTCCTCTCCAAGTGAAAATCATCCTAGTGGCTTCCTTTCTCTCTCCTAGGTGGGGAGTCACTAGGATCCAATTTTCCACTTTACAGATAGTGAAGAGGATTTTCAAATATCTGAAAGGCACAAAAGAATTTGGTTTGTGGTATCCCAAGAGCTCAGATTTTGCCTTGATAACTTATACAGATACAGACTAGGTTGGAAGTGTTGATGCCAGAAAAAGTACAAGTAGAGGAGTATTCTTTCTTGGCTCTCGGTTGGTTGCTTGGTCAAGTAAAAAGCAGGACTCTATGTCTCTATCTATAGTAGAAGCAAAATGCATTCCAACATCTTCATGTTGCACACATATCTTATGGATGAAGCAGACTTTGAAGGACATTGGTGTAATATTTGATGACCCCATCTCAATCATGTGTGACAATACAAGTGCAATAAATATTTCAAATAATTTGGTACAACATTCCAGAAGAAAACATATATTTATTCGGTACCACTTCTTGAGGGAAAAAGTATTGGACAATGAAATCAGACTTGAGTATGTACCTACAAAGGAGCATATTGTAGATATATTTACTAAGGCATTGTGCAAAGACACTTTTTATTATCTTCAATAGAAGTTACTAGTATTACCTCATTCTAGTTTGAACTAATATGCATTTTGATGTGCATTGGTCCAGTGGGTAGCTTGTATATTCTTTTCTAGACTGATACTTGGGTACTTACTCTTAGGGGGAGCAAGAGTGAGTTTCATAGGGGATGTTTTACTTGCCTTTGTCATTGTTGTCAAAGGGGGAGAGATAATATAGTATTTTCTTATTGTCTTGATGGATGTTGCCATCAATGACAAAGAGGGAGATTGTTAGCATTATGCTATATGTTGTCATTGATGTCAAATCTCGTGGTCTAGATGTAGTATGTTGAGTAGAAATGTATGTATGAGATGGTATTGAGCATTTGGAGGTTTCTCGAATTTCCCAGAGGTCTTGGCTTTTTGGAAGATGTGTTGCTAATATTATTCAGTTCTATTCTTGGTTTTGGATTGGTTTGGATGTCAAGGTTTTTGGTTTGGATGATGAAGTTGTGTAATGATAGTTGTATAGCATTTATAATATTTTGGGTCTGGCTTTGGCGATGTAAGTAGTGTGTTGACATGTTCAATGAGGAACATTGAGATTTGGTCTACTTCTCATTCCTTCCCACCATGAGAATATTTAGTGGTGACCTATTTTAGATCTCTATCTTGGCCGACATTGAGGATTATATTTTTCCAGAGATAGTATATAGGAGTATAATCTAGATGAGTTGAAGTGTGGCTTTTTGTGTTGAAGACGTGTGAGATTGAAAGAATCTAGTTGAGGTGTGAGAGTTGTGTTGTGGATTGTTACTGGAAGCAGTTCTGGTAGTGCAAACTATGTTTCAGTGGTTGATTCTCTTGTATCTTTCTCTCTTTGGCAGTAAGCCTCTTTCTAGGTAGTGAGTCCACCTACAGTGAGCATCTTGGTAGCGAGCCATCATTTGTAAAAATCACCTTAACTAGTGTAAATTATATATTGAGAATTAGCATTCTCTATGGTTTTTCCCTTCTTGGGTTTTCCACATAATTTATGGTGTTCTATGTGTTTGTTATGTTATGTGCACATACTTTCATGCTTTATCTATTTTGATTAATTTTGTTAGTTGTTCCATATCTGTGAATGAAAATTTAAAGAAAATTTTATTGTTAACTGATTCACCCCCTTTCTTAATTGCCCATATATTCAACATAAATATATGATGGTTTGGCTAGTTAAATGCTTGCTTTGATAGCACAATGTATGTTTGGAACATATTTTCTAGAAATGTCTGTGGACAAAGTAAAAATTGAATGATGTTTGCAATCCTCTTCCTATTATTGTGTTATCATGTTTTATGTTGAAAAGATGTTATTTTTGGTTTAAGTCTTCATAATAATATTATGATGAATTCTACAAGATTGACTATTTTGCTTAATATATGAAAAAGTAGGTGCTTGTCAATGTTTTCAAATCATATTGTTCATCTAGAAGTGAAAATGCTAAAGTTTCATTTTGATATTATTTTTCAAATTGTCACTTTGTGTTCTCAACTGCAAGGGGTTCCCAAAGAACATGTGAAGATCAATAAGAACTTGGATGAGTTTAAATTTCAAACTCTACAACTCCATGATGAGGATACCCTATGTTCCGAACAATTGCAACATATGTTGAAGTTTAGAATTTAATCCTTCGCTTCTATAATAGAATTCCTACTATGTTTGTGAGCTTCCACAAAAATTTTCTAGATTCAATTTTGAATTTAATTATGATTTGATTTGAATTGTTAGCTATATATATTCTTTCTACATTCTCAGCAACTTTTGACTACTTTCTATGTTCCTAGGTACATGGACACATATGATAGCTTGTATTTAGCCCTCACTGAAAATGCCAAACTTAACCAAATTATATAAAAAAATTGGTCCATGCAAGATTGTTCTTACACCCCTGGATGCTCGTACATGAGAAATTGATAATTAGAGTTTTCATAGGAGAAGAGCCATTAAAAAAATTGGTTTATCATCGTATTATTCTTTCTAATTTCAAAGGGAAATAACAATCTATCATATAGTTAGATAAAATTCAGGTAGCTCCCTTCTTTCACATAAAAGATTTATTTCCCCTATATTCTATATAGAAGGCCTGGCAACACATTTGCAAATGTTTAAACTAGAAAAGTTCTTCATTGCAACATGGTTTCAGTTTTGAGTCTTTGTTTACTGGTGGCATAGATTGGTGCAACACCAAGGGCAATCCCTTGTCTCCTTTCTAAGACAATATTATTATTTATTATTTATATAATAAATGGGTGTATCAATTTGGGGACGTGAGATTTTAATACTTTGGATTGGGCTACTTAGCAAAACTTTAAGAACAATTTATGTCGAAGCAACATTTCTAAAGGGTTTTCTATATTAGCTAAATCACTAGTTTCTATGGACATAGTTATGGAGCTTTGTGATCCGTTACATTGTAATTTTTGCAAAGACTACTGGTAGTTATCTAACTAGTAGTTTGTTTGTTTTTCTTGAAAAAGATGTATTTGAATCTTCTACTAACTTTGTCCTTAAATTCAAAATTGAACTAGACATGGAAATGTAGGTTCCAAGAAAATACATGAAAAAAAATGACTGCTCAAATATGCACATCTAAAGTTGAGGCTAATGCTCAAATTCTAGCCTAGAAAGCTTTACACTTCAAACTTGTCGTGGGTGACAAGTTCAAATGTATGATGGTTTAGCTAGTTAAATGCCCATTTTGATAGCGCAATGAAAGTTTGGAACATTTAATGTGCAAAAAAAAAATGGAATGCTATTTTGAATCCTCTTCCTACTATTTTTTATCATGTTTTATGTAACTGAAAAGAAGATGTTATTGGTTTAAGTCTTCATAATAATATTATGATGGATTCTATAAGATAGACTATTTTGCTTAATAAATGAAAAAGTAGATGCTTTTCAGTGTTTTCAAATCATATTGTTCATAAAAAAGAAGAAACATTAAAGTTTCACTTTGATATTATTTTTCAAATTGTCTTTTTGTGTTCTCAACTACAAAAGATTCCCAAAGAACATGTGAAGATCAGTAAACACTTGAATGAGATTAAAATTCAAATTCTACAACTCCATAATGAAGATACCCCGTGTTTCGAACAACTACAACATATACTAAAATTTAATCCTCCTCTTCTATAATAGAGTTCCTACTATATTTGTGAGCTTCAACTTAATTTTTCTAGCTTCAATTTTGATATTCTTTCTATATTCTTAGCAACTTTTTGACTACTTCTTCTATATAATTTCCTATGCTTTGTTTCATATTTAAAAAAGAAAAGAACATTTAAATATTTGTAATGAAGACTAACTTATTATGCTAGGCGCTCTCAAATGACATACTTTTCCATGGTCACAAATTTTGTGACGCCTTCTCTACTTTTAATTAATAGATTAACTAATTGTGGTGACCTTTTATGGCATATTCCAACATTGGAAAATGCTTTAAGATAGTCATTTTTTTAGAGATTATTTAATGAATTTATTTCACATTGTTGGAGGGATTCCGCCAAACATGGCATCATAATCATTTTAAAACACTAGAGTTTGTATTTGCTCAAGACCACCTTTTTTAAAGGGAGACACTACCATTTGCTTTCTTGGGAATCACAATTTTGGTCCCTAATATGCCTAGCAAATTGGGTGTTGAATCAAAAGTTAGATGGCCACATACCAAATAAATTAGTGATAATCCTCAAATGTTGACCATGATGAAATCCTTACATAGTGTGACGTATTGAATGATTAATAGGAATGCCATGTTGCTAAATTTTATCAAATGAGAACATAGGATTTTAAAAACCTCCCAAATATAAATATCCTCACTTTAGTTTAAAAAAACTTTAAACTATTCATTTATTCTATATTCTAATCCTTCACTATCAAGAATAACACCTCACATGTTCACATTCAATTGTCTACATATTCATTACTTCTTCAGTGTCTTATCAATCAGTCAGTGTAACACCTTATAATCTTCCCATGTGAACTAACCCCCACATTACCTAATTGGAATGCCTTGTCATGGCCCCCCTATGGAAACATCACCTAGTGCCTTAAGTAATTAGAAAACATAAAATTCTCTGTATATGTAACCACCCACAAATTGATGCATGGTACTTACTACTTTGGATCCCTAGTCAACATTTTAATAGTTTATATTGTTTTCACAAATCAAAACCTAAACATTGATATGTAAGGTAATTGAGACATCATTATCATTCTAGTCAGGATTACTCAAAATGATTTTATTTCATGTATAAAAGATTGAGATGTCCAAATCTTTAGGACCCAGTTGTCCTAATGTGGTTGCATAGAAACCACATCTTCAAATAGTTAATAATTGGCCTGGCTCTATCTTAGTTGTCATTAGAAGATTGTGGTCTTAAAAGAAATAATTGATCTGTTCTAGTTGAATGGCCTCTATCAATAAAACATGGGGGTTTTTGTACTGTGGTCCCTTATGCTACCATATATTGTAATCAAAACATTGTGTAGCCATTATTCTCACAAATTTAGCCAAGTTTGAAAGGGATACATATGATTGAATTTATGTGAGGAACCCACAAGATTGTTTTTAAGCCTCTTGGAAAACACATGGTTGGGTCTAGATGTGTTGTTATGGTGGTTTGATTGTTTTGTACATTTATATGCTTTTTTAGGAATATATATTTTTAGTTAGTTTGTGCATATCAAATCAAATTAAAATGTTTGATGAAGATAAAGGTGAAGTTCTTTCAATTGAAAATAAATTAGTAAAACTGTTGTTAGTTCATGTTTTGATTTTAACAAAATATTTTTAAGGACTAAAATTGAATATTATATATTTTAAGATTGAAGACAATTATATGTATGTAAGTTAATTACTATTAGATTTAATAGAAATATAGTTACGTTTTAAACATTCAATGAAATTATAGAATTAAAATTTATCTACTTTGTAATTTCTCTTTTGTTATCAATTTTAAAATACATTTAAGTCAGAAGATTCTTTAATAAATAAAAATCAATAAATATTTTTGTAAAGATAAATTGGCAATACCATTAAACTTAGATTAGGAAAAGAAATGTTATTCAAAGATTCTCTAATAGAGTGGATACAATTTTCACTCCAAAATTAGAGTGAGACTCAATATTCTAACTCAGATAGAAGATAGTGGGAAGGATTTGTTAGAGTATTAAATTTAGGGCATCGATGTATTATTTCCAAAAACAAATTGTCAAAAAATTGACCACCGTGATAAGCAAGACATTGATATTTGAGTTAGATGCATAAAGAAACAAAAGATATTTTTTCACACATGTGATAATAGAGAGATCCTTCTAAATGAAGCCTTTCAGTAAATAGTCATCCAACCCTACAACTTAGCCATCTTGACAAAAAGTTCTAAAATTTATGAATAATGGTAATTTACTTTAGAATTTTTTCTTACTTGATTTCACTTTCTCTAAACATAATAGTCAAGATAAGATCTAAAGGGAAGCTCCATTAGTAGTTGAGGGATCAAATTTTGGAGAATTATAAATAGAGGTGGATAATACTTTCTATGCAAATCCTACAATATATTGGCAAAGTTGTTGTAGTAATACAAGAGAAAAAACCTAATTGTTGGAAACCATTGAACTTGTTCTAGAACAATCTTCCATTGTTTGATCCTTCTAGAAGATCACCCATTACAATCCCTCAAATGTATGAATAGAAAGAGATCCTTCACAACTTCCATCCCTGAATAAACCTAGAAATAAATTAGGTTGTATAATCTCAAAGGAACTATCATACAAAAATGGAAAATCTATGGGTGAGAAGGTGGGAGGTGGGGCCCTAGAAATAAAGACTTCCACAAAAGGATAGAGAGTGTAAAATGGGAAAAATATAATTTGTGGGAACATCACCTCAACATATCTAGCTATTCATAAAGTTATATTATTTTATTTCTATTACACTATTTTAGTGTCTATCATCTTAGCTTTTATTCCCTAAAATTTAGATGTCAATTATACTTATTCACATTTCTTCCTATCTTCATATAATTATATCTTAGCAAGCATGCGACCAAATTTATAATAGCATCCTAGACATTTAAATCATACAAGATCATACAAACTAAATGCTTTGAAATTTTAGCTTTTATAAATTATGGTTCCTATACATCCCATATTCTAATTTTGTTAGATTTTAGGTCTTTGTTAATTATTTTCTATTCTTTTGAAAACATTTATTAAGTTTATTGCATCATGCACAATTATTTTCTTGGAAACATTCATCTCTTAAGTCTTTTATTTTCTCTTCATGTACCTACTCATTATTATATTATCTTTATAAGCTTGGAGTAATGCCTCATTGGAAGTCATCTCTAAAGTATTTTATCCTTAGAATCTATACTCATGGGTATGATGTTATAAAGTAACTTGTACAAGAAGAATATAATAGGCGATACGTTTTAAACACTTGATAATATTATGCCATTCTGAAGGGGCAACCTTATAATCCACTTCAAGGGGGATACCTCCAATAGTCTTCAATAATAACTCAATACTCAACATGGTGATAATATCTAAACTCTACCTCCTATATAAACCATACTTATGTTGAGGACATCACCTAGGTCAACTTAGATAGCAATATATAGGCCCTATGTTGGTCCAAATTGTAGAAGTTGATGATGTTGGCCATTTGGAGGAATTGATTATGTGTTGCATTGATATTTTGTCATTGATGTCAACACTAGCTATTTTGGATGCTTTACCAACACTCTTCTGCTCCCAGTATGTTGTGTGGTTTCTGGTTGGTTTGGATCCGACATGATCCAGTATGCCCCGATATGATTTGGTTATGGAATTAGCTTATTCATGTTCATATTCGGTCAGTTGGTTTTGTTCTGGTGATCAGATCCTATCCTATTTTCTTGGAAGCTTGGTTTGTGGTTCCGGCGAGGGTTTCATCGGCAGAGCTTTGATAATATGCATAAGTGGTGTTGGTGTGGCTTCTCATGGAGATTCAAAATGCTGATGGTGATCATGTTCAAGACTTGGCGGATTGAGATTATTGCTTTAGCATGTGGACCTATATTGGGTCCCGGGGTTGATCTAGGTTATGGACCGACTTAATGTAACATGTGGATTGGACCTCTCGATGTGTTTCTGGGATGTCTTATGGGTTGGATTATTATTTTTTTGGTCTAAGGCCGTTTTATAATTATGTAATTGGTTTATTATCTGGTGATCGACCTCATTGTATATGGTCGAGGGTTTGTATATATATGATGTAAGATCTCATTGTAGATCATGGTCATAGGTATGGGAAATGGATATGTAATGTATAAATAATGTAATATCATTCAGGCATAGGATTTCATTGATCATTGGAGATCGAATTGGGTTTATGTAAGAGGATTCAGTCCTCCATTATTGAGGTTATCTGGAACTATACTCAGGCATAGGAGATGCTATCTTTGCAGTTCATTCATTTCTTTGGATTGTAGTATGGATTTCTATGTAGTCAGTGAGACTCCTTTTGTGATGAGAAGTGCGCTCTAGGTTGTTGGCATTTCTGCAAGTGTAGGCCCCTCAATTATAACTCACATACTTATTGCAAAAGTATTATCTGACTATGGGTAGGCTTCCCACCGTGGTTTTTCCCTTTACCAGGTTTTCCACGTATAAATCTTGGTGTCATGTGGATGTTATTTATTCTCTGATTATTATTTATGATTATAGGTTTATCTACTATTCCAGTTTTTGGTTTAATCATTCTGGTATTAATGTTTTGGGTTCCAGTATTAAAGTTTTAATTGTTAATTGTTCTGGTAATTTGTGACAACTAATTCACCCCCCCTCTCAATTGTCTTCCGGTTATTTGAACTGTCTAACAGATGATACAACCACAAGAGCCAAGGATCATCTGCAAGTAAAACACTTGTCATACAAAAGAGAATAAGCCATGATTTGTGCTATACAACCTTGAGAGAGAATTGATCCAAAGAGCAATATGATAATTAGATTAACCTATAATAAAATTGGATAGTTACAATGAATGAATGAATTTTTTTTAAAGAATGCAAGAGATGCTCTAGTCCTAAAATTAGGAGAACTAAATAAAAAGATGAGGAGCTAAATAAAGCTCAACTAAAACTAATCTAAAGTGAAGATAATATTAGCCTAATTAAATAAAAGCTAACAAATAATCTAAGTTTATCTTAAGTGAATCAAGTAATTAAATGACATAATAAATAAATAATTAAAGTGTCTTAATTACTCCAACACCCCCCTTAAGATTAACTTAGGGATAAGCTAAAGAGATAATATGGATGCATGCATGAATGAGTCCCGAAAACAAAGGCTTGATTAGGTACTCATGTATAAACCAATGCAAAGAAATTCAACTCTCACAACCAGATAAAGGAGAAAAACCTAGTTGGAGAAAACATACAATAATTGTACTAGAGAAAGAAGGAAAGGAGAAATGAATGTGATCCCCCAAGGAATAGTTCTATCAAAATTGTACAATGAATGTCCCCCCATAAGAGAGAGAAAATAAGGATAGTAATCTCTCAATGAAGAAGTAGCTTCTAAGCCAATGATGAATGCTTGACGACAAAAAATATCCATTGTTGGAAAATAACATTCTCCCCTTAGGAATAAACAAATCCACAGGAGATATAAAAAAGCCACTCCCACAAAAAGGAAGATGTAGGAATCCAAATCCAAATATGATGCAGTCAAGGTAGGGAGATCCAATGAAGGACATCCTTGCCTTGCATCCTATAGCACAAAACACCATGCAAGATACCAGAAACCGGTAACAGATCACAAGATACAATCGGTAAGAAACCCTAACCTATAGAAGCAGCACAAGATATAACCAGTAACCAAATAAATCAATCACTATATTTAATGAATTACATAAGCCTTCAGTGGCTACACATGTTGGACCACATCCTAGGATTACAATACAAATTTAGGATCTACAGATCTTTTACTCGACGAAGAAGCCTCTGGTAACTATCTGAACTGTTCTACACTGATTTGGACCTAGAACCCTCTGGACTTCATTCCCCCGGGACTAGAATCTCGGTCTCCGATAATAGTATGCACTATTATGCACCGATCTGAACCTCAATCCCTCCAGACTTTAGCACCCTCGAACTAGAATCTCAGTCTTTGGTAATAGTCTGCATTGTTCTGCACTGATCCAAACCTTAGTCCATCCAGACTTCAGTCCCTTCGGACCATAATCTCTCCAGAAACTACATCTTTTCTCAATCTCTTCCTCCTTCGACCTATGTCCTACCAAAATGAATCTCTAAGATTTCCCTTTATACCATCTGCAAGTAATAACAACTTGATCAAGTCAGCTAAAGATCAACCAATTCATGATGAAACATGTAAATGATAACATGTCGGCCCAAATCATCAAGAACATCTTCAAATACATAAAACTACATGCGGTCCTCCGGGAACATCAGACAAGGCCCAAACCACCATCGCTCAACGATCCGCAAGTTATGGAAACCACCCCCAACCCAATTCATCTTTGCTCCATACACTACAAAACCAACCAGTAAGAACACATCAATACCAGACTACTATCGGGTTTGATGTCTCACTAGGATCAAATCCAAGTGCCAGTTTGAACTACTTAGGTGCTCCTACATCAGACTCTTGGGTTTAATTGAAAAGTGAGTCCCATCACTTGATCTGGTGTGGCGATCTGAATAAGTCTATAAGTTGCCTCAACTTCCTTTCAAACCAACCAATACATAACTAGGTCTTCTTTGATCAATAGGTTCACAAACCAGCTCTGATACCGCTTGACATAATCAAGGTAGGGAAATCCAATGAAGGACATCCCCACCTTGCAGCCTATAACACAAAACACCATGCAAGATATCGACAATCGGTAATAGATCATGTTGGTAAATATATTTGTCTCTTTTATGAAATCTTAATAATTATCTTCCTAAAGCAAAAATATAACTCTGGTTCGCCCTTTAGGGAAAGAAACAAACTACCAACAGTTGGATGAATTTATTAAAATTCAACCTCTTCATTAGAGGGCATCTCCTCGTATTATTTGCAATGAATTTATTATATAAATGAAATGCTAACACTTTTTACCAGAAAGCATTGAAAGGCTTCAACATTCATCCATCAATACAAATGAATGCCTCCAAACTAAAGCAGAGAAAATCTTCTAAAAGAATTAAATATGAGTTCATAGACTCCAATCCATAAACATGCTCACTGTATAAATTCAAACCATAGAAGAAGCTCAACAATATTGATGGTTGATCGATACTCTCTCGTGCCTCATAGGGCAAGGGGGATCAACACAAATCAATACGTAATGAGTCTACTAACAGTTGATGGTAACCATGAATTGAAGAAAACATAGAAATGACTGAGCATAGAATGATATCATGTTTATAGCAAACTTCTCAGGAAATATTGCTATTCCTTAAACACCTAGATTTAAAGATAACACCATAACTTATATTGATTGATCAATCATTCTAGTTTCCAACAATTCTTTTAAAGAAAAACACAGATATTATCTACTGTAAAAAAATCACAGTTTTTTGGACCTTTCTAGAGTCTCAAAAACATAAATATATAGCCACAACCTGGCCAACGGTTAAAACGGGAAACACAGAAGGCTAACAACTTCCCCCCCGCAAAGTTAGTGAAACCAGCATCAAAATAAAATTGTTTTTGCAACCAACAAGTAAAAGGATCTATCATTAGCGAAAAATATTACTATGCAGTTTTGGTAACTGCCTCTTTCTTCTAATCTACATGTGTAGTGACAAAATTCTCAATGATTTTGTCATGAGGTAATCCCACGTGTGCCATTTGTTGCTTCCAGACTTCTTTTTCCTTCTAAACCCGCACAACTTTGTCAGAGTGACTATCCAGATGTCTGATGCATAAAAATAAAGTGATTCAATTTTAGCAATCACACTCAGGTCATCTAGAACTTAACCCTTAGCTTCTTTCACATAATTGATTTTTCCCTTAAATGATTCGGTTATAACCTCAACTGTCTCAAGGGTTCTTCCATCATCTTTTAGGAATTCTATCCCAATGCACACGAGTTCATTTCTCATGGAGGTGACTAACTTTGTGAGTTGATTTATCAGTTTCGTGAAGTCCCCATAAGCCTATTTTATAGGAGAATGTCTCCATTCAATATTCTTCTGGCACACATACAAAATGCTATCATCCAAACCTGCCATAGGGTTTTCTGCAAGAAATTTAATTACCCCATAATTTTGCACTTCTCGCATATGCACTGCTTTTGGCACCCATTTTGCTTCTTCATTTTTCCAATTGATGATCTTGACTTCCAATTCCTTCATGACTTGTATTGCCCCATTATATACTCTTCTTAAATTAACAAAGTATTATGCACCAGACTTCTAAATTATTTCTAGCCACTCCATCACAATGTCTATGATCAACCTACATTTTTGTATTTGTTCCAGAGTCTTCTAATTTGTGGGGGACTTAGGATCGAAAGACATTGGAAGTTGTGATAGAGGTTGAGGATTTGGATCATTGATTTCCTCAATATACTCTGCCATCCTCCATAACATCTCTTTCATCTGATGTTTATCCTTCTCATCTTTCCAGGTCCTGGTTATGATTTTCTTTGTCGAAGCTTCAAGATGAATAATATTTATAACTCGAGAGGTAGTTCCAATTTTAATCCTTTCAACTACAAAGTCCCAAGCTGTAGGGATCTCTATTTTCTCCTTCGTTAATGGATGCGCTATCTCTACAATTGAGTTTCCACTATCTGCATCAAAATCAATCTTTGACATGGTTTTTGACTTCTTTACCTTGGGAGTTATTCCCAGGCACTTACTCACCATATCTTCAATTGGAATCAAGGCTAGAACAATATTTCTCTTTTTGTTGCTTAATATGTTTTCCAACCATACTGAACCTGAAGGAACTTGACACCTATGTGGGTCAGTTCCAGTTTCTTTTCCATCCGTGACTACCATAGTAGTAACTTCATTTTGGGGCTTCTTGTTCCTATTGATTATTACCCTCATCCACTAAATCTTGTCGCTCTTTGATTGGATCAATTGAAGTAGTATCCATCTCAAGATCAACTACTATAGTGTCAACAGGAAAGGCATTTCTTTTGCCTCTTGTTCTTGAGCGGGTGACTCTAACAGAAGTCGTCTCCTCTTTGGTTTGCATTGTCTTTTCTCTTTATCCTCCTTTTCCCTATTTTTGTAAACTTGCAACACAAGATGGGACAAGAGAATTAGATACCAAGACCTCAGTGGGTGAGGTTGAATCTTTCCTTGAACTTATGCTCAATCTTTGCTTTTTAAGCCACTTTTCTATTCTTGGAATGACCAAGATTGTCCAAGTTTGAATTTGTTCTTCTTCATCCTTTGTCCAGTCAATCTCTGGTATTACCCCTGGCTGCTTATCATCAATAAATTTGGAATCAAGCAAATCATTTTCATCATCCACAATATTTGCAGTGTTTATCTGCAGGCCATAATCTTGAATTTGCTTCATTGTGAGTCTCAGGTGATCTCTTTTCTAGACTTAATACTCATCCACACAATCCACCCAAAAGTCTTCTAAATTAGGTACATGTCAAAAATTCTCCTTGAATGGAAAGTGTGTCATTGCAAATCCTTTAGTATCAAATTCAGCGCAAGGGAAATACAACTGAAAATTGAACCTTTTGAACTCTAATTCCGAATTCAAAGCATCTAAAACATTGCTACAAGTGTAGTATGTGAGCTCAATGGGAAAGGAAACCCCTGTTTGGTGTTCTTCCTTGTATTTCTTATCTATATGAGCCAATTGCCTACAAACTTCAATTAATACTTGTCTGTTAAAGGCATACCTCGACGATTTGTAGGGTTCTCCTTCAAAGCCACCAACCCTTAAATAAGTGAACCTGGAGAACTGAATATAGAAGATGCCATATATATTTATAAATTGCATAGCTTCCTCAGTCAATCTCTTATGAACATCTCCTTTCAATTCAAATACTAACCTACCCAGGAAAATATTGTGAACCTTATAATAATTTTTCAGTAACCCTATGTTGTTGCAATTGTGGGTGATATTCATATATCTTCATATCATTCTGCCAGGTTTCATGATACAGACCTACCCATTGACGAGTACAAGCTAAACACTATATGAGGTAGGATTACGTATAGAAGTTTTTGTTCCCAAAACAACTTAACCCTCATGCATTCTCTCTGCGATTAACTCTGCCCAATCTATATATCTCTTGTCACCAAAAATGACCTGAATAAAGAAATACATCCAATCCTCCCAATAAAAGGCTATCTTATTTCCCTGCATTCTATGCAATAAAATGACTATGTCCCTTACTTTCTAAATCATATGCTCTCGGGTTAATGGGCTTGGTAGTCTTGAACCCCCCTTTTGAAATTTTAATAAGAAATATCAACAAATTCCCTAATGACTGGTTTACTACTTCTGTCTGCCCATCTATTTGTGGATGATAGGCTGATGAGAAGGACAAATTGGTGCCAAGTTTCCTCCATAGAGTTCTCCAAAAATGGTCAACAAATTTGACATCCCTGTCAGACACTATGTTCAATGGAAGTCCATGAATCCTTGCTACTTCTCTGAAAAACAAATCCGCTATATAATATGCATCACTAGTGGTCTTACATGGCAAGAAATATGCCTTTTTGCTAAACCTATCCACTATCACAAATACATTGTCAAACCCCTTTTGGGTTTGAGGTAAACCCATTACAAATTCCATTGACACACTTCCCAAGGTCTTGAGGGAATGGGTAAGGGTTGATAGAGACCAACATTGGTGCTTCTTCCTCTTGCCTTTTGGCAAATGGTGCATGCATCTACAAACTTTCTTACATCAACCTACAATTTGGGCCAAAAGTAGTACCTCCTTACCAATTCAAGTGTCTTGCCCAAACCAAAATGTCCTGCCATAGCTCCACTATACTTTTCCTTGATGATATTAGTCCTCATTGAGCACTTTGGTATGGACAATTGCCCACCTTTGAAAATAATTCCATCTTGGATCAGAAAATCAGAAAACTCCACATGATACCTTTCACCAAATTCAGTACATGCCTTGTAAATCTCCTTAAAGTCCTCATCTGCAACATACATTTGTTTCATTGGATCAATCCCAATGCTTTCTAATTGGATTTCAGATATAGTTAGCACTCTCCTACTTAGTGCATCAGCCACTTTGTTGGCTACTCCTTTCTTGTGTTTTATGGAAAAGGTATAGGCTTGTAGGGATTCTACCAACTTCATATGCCTATGGTTTAACTTTTCTTGGCTATTAATGAAACTCAAGGCTTGGTTGTCAGTATAGACCACAAATTCCTTTGGTAACAGATAGTGCCTCCATTTTTTCAAAGCTTGAACTAGTGCATACATTTCTAGGTCATAAGAAGAATATTTTCTCTTTGCCTCATTGAGATTTTCACTAAAGAATGCTATAGGTTTTCTTTCTTGGCTTATGAATACTCCTATGGCCACATGACTAGTATCACATTCAATCTGAAACACTTTGCTAAAATCAGGTAAAGCAAGTACTGGTTGTTGAGCTACCTTTTTCTTGAGAGTTTCAAATGCCTCATCCACCTCGTTTGTCCAAGAAAACCTACAATTTTGATCACCTTTTATGGTTTCCAATATTGGAGCACATATCTGACTGAAACCTCTTATGAAGTTTCTATAAAATGTGGCTAATCCATGGAAACTTCTAACTTCACCAATAGTCTTAGGAGTAGGCCAATAAAGAATTGCATTTACCTTATCCCAATCCATCTTCAAGTGACCTTTGGAGATCGCAAATCCAAGGTAGATGAGTTCTTCCTGCATGAACACACACTTCTCCATATTGATCATCAATTCCTCTTCACTCAACTTTTTGAAAACCATGTCTAGATGCCTCAAGTGTTCTTCCTTTGTCCTGCTAAATACTAGGATGTCATCCAAATACACTATTATAAACTTTCCTATGAATTATTTCAAAACTTCATTCATGAGTCTCATGAATGTACTTGGGGCATTAGACAAACCAAATGGCATAACCTTTCACTCATACAACCCTTCATTTGTTTTGAAGGCTGTTTTCCACTGATCACCAAGCCTAATTCTAATTTGGTGGTATCCACTTTTTAAATCAATTTTAGAAAAATATTTTGCATCCCCCAAACAATCAAGCAAATCCTCTATCCTAGGCATTGGAAACCTATACCTTATGGTGATCTTGTTGAGAGCTCTTGAGTTAGTACAAAGCCTCCATGTTCCATCCTTTTTGGGTGCCAAAACTATAGGGACTGCACATGGGCTAAGGCTCTTTCCAATCAGATCAAAATCTAGCAACTCTTGAATCTGCCTTGCCATCTCCTCATTTTGTTGTGGTGTGAGTTTGTATGCTTCCTTGTTAGGCAATGTAGCCCTTGGGATCAAGTCAATACAGTGACTGATCTCTCTCATTGGCAGCAAACTCCTTAGCACTCCATCAGCAATTATTCCTTGATATCTGCCAATGATCTCCTTCACTTCCGGACTGAGACCCTTTTCCTTTCGTTCTGCTCTATCATTTGTAGCAAGCTTCTCCTTTGAGGTTGGTATTGGAAGCAATGTAAAGCATATTCCTTCTCCCATCTTTATCTCCTTGAGGAATGGTTTTCCCTCCATCATCATCACTTTGGGATCAATTTCTTTCTGCTCTTAATTGTTTTCAGTCAGGGGTAGTAGCTCTATGACCTTGCCATTCTTTGTGATGGAATAGGTATTCCTAAATCCATCATGGTGTGCTTTGAGGTCATACTACCACAGTCTTCCAAACAAGAGGTGACAAGCATCCATGTTAACAACATCAAACAAAATCTTATCTTTATATGCACCTATCTGGAATTCTACCCATGACTGCTCTTCTATAAGTGTTTGTTGTCCCTTTGTGAGCCAAGACACCTTATAGGGGTATGGATGGGGTATCCTCCTCAATTTCAAATTCTCTACCATTTCTATTGACACAAAATTCTCAGTAGACCCCGGGTCAACTATAACTTTACATACCTTTCCTCTTGATTGGCAAGTGGTGCGGAAGATAGACTTCCTCTAAGATGGCTCCATAGGTGTTGGTACCTTCAAGAGGGTTCTTCTCAACATTAGTTTCTCTCATGTCTTTGGATAACCATATGAAGCAGGTTTACTACTGCCTTGATAATTTGATTCTTGGGTTAGATTGGCTCTCCTTTATCCTTGTGAACTAGACCCCATCTTCTTCAGGAATCTACTGGCAATGTGTCCCTCTTGGTTGCAGTTAAAATATTTTATTTGTCCTTCTCCTCTTCCTGATTATCTACCTCTGAAATTAGGACTTCTACCTCTAAAGTTGCCTTTGTTGTTGTTGTCATTCCTTGAGGAGTCTTGAATTCTCTCTCCTTGAAACTCAAAATTTGATCCTCTTCCTCTGAAGTTTCTCCTTCCTCTACTGGTCTACTCTTGTCTTCTTTTGAGCTTCTCCTCTACCTTTAATGCTAATTGATAGCATCTATGAATAGTGTCAGGGCACAAGAGGTTCAACTCTTCTTGTATGTTCCACCTTAGGCCATTTAGATACCTTGCCACTCTTTCACTTTCATCTTCAACCTTCTTAGAATTTATACTCAATTTCTGAAATTCTTCAGTATAGGCACACACATCCATCTCTTTCTATCTGATATTCTGCCTTCTCTTGTGTAATTGGACTTCATAGTCCTCAAATACACATACTCCCTTGATCTCTGCAATCATCTTCTTCCAAGAGGTGATCATTGCTCTTCCCTCTTTCACTCTTTATCCTTGCACAAAATTCCACCATGTTAGGGCTGCTCCCTGCATTTTTGACTTGGCAATCTTCATCTTTTGGTTATTAGCAATGTCTTCACATTCAAAGAAGTTGTTTAAGGACTCTATCTAGTCCATCACTCCATCGACATCCATCTTCCCACTAAAAATAGGAAGGTTTGATTTATGGTCCATGGTTCTCCTCTCCACAAACTTCAAGGCATTGACTAGGTACCTATGCTCTATGGGAACTTCCTCTTCTTCCTTCCCTTGTGGTTTCTCCTCTTCTCCTCCCACTTCCTCCGAGCCATCAGGTCCTCCTCTCTCCAGTCTACATTCGAAGTTCTCAATCAACCTTCTAAGTTGATCATTCTCTTCTCTATTCTATTGCACCATTTTGGAAAGTTCCACATTTTTCATCTTTGGAGGCATTCTTCTAGCCGCACCCTTTGATTCTCTTGCTGGCATGTACTATTCTTCTTCCCAAAAGGATTCCTCGTATGCTCTGATATCAATCTTATGCAGAGCCCTGGTATAGGTATAGGATAGGTTCCCCTAATCCAAGAGCACACCAAGGACCCTAGTAATCACACAATACTACAAGGGGTTAAGGAATATCCATTTTACAAGTCCCGCATCTCTTCCTTCCAAATAGAGTTCCTCACAAGGTCTCTTTCATTGAGCATCTCATAAGGTCTTCAAGAGGCTCCTAAGGATCCTATGGCCAACAATGGTTTGGTCCCTTATCTAATGCAAAAATGGCTATTTAAGGTTTGGTTTGATGTCCCCTAGGTCATGGAGACCTCCTTCAATCATTAAATTTAGGTTCCCTCTATCGGTTTGGGTAATTGCTGCAACAAGGCCTGCTAATCCTAATAGCCCTACCAGACTGATTTTCTGCACTTAACTCCTTATTTCCCCAAAAGAATAATAAAAAAATCTTATATTTGGATACCCTTTTGGGAGTTACAAAACATATCCTAAGGGGTATGACCGGTTGGGAACACAAGAATCCAAGCCCTATTTTGGTTAGGAGACCTAATAGCCCCAATTAGGCCTATTTTACAAAGGAGTGTGTAGATACAAATATTAACTCACCAAAAAAACTCAAGGAACACTCTTAGGACATGGAAAATACACCAATTACTAAGTCTTAGGCCATGATTAGACCTCTAACCCCTGATGTGAGACCTGTTTGCTTACACATACATGGTGGCCACATGGAGTTACCCACCTTAATGCATCAAACTCTCACCTCCAACTGGTCCTAACTTGCAAAAGGCCTTAAAAATCCTAAAATAAAGTGGCCATAATTTCATCCCCTTCAAAGCCATGAACCACCAATGAAGGATCAACAAGAGGAGGCCATTTCTTTGCAAAACCCTAGGCAAAACTGTCAAGTCTAGACTACTTCCAGAAAATTGCAGAGTTCTTCCTTATCTTGGTGAATTAGGACCTCAAACTTGATGCATCTGAAAGGTGATTGGCCACTCTAACACATACAAGTGGTTTCCTAATCCCAAAATTTCTGTACAATATAGTGCACTGTGTAGAATAACAGAATTGTAGGAAATTCTCAGAATTGTATTACTTCATTGATGCCAAATGTTTACAAAATAATTCTCTCCCCCCAATGATGATTGGGAAGAAAATTTTATACCTTCCTCAATGTTTATCAACCACCTTTTGAATCGAGGTGACCATTGGAAACAAGTTGCCATTTGCAACCAAAAGTTGTCATTAAAAGTTGTCAATTTTGAGCAACTTTTGACATATGTTAAATCCACCTACCTAGAGATGTTTCAACAAGTCCTAAACCTTCCTAATACATCTCTAACATATAAATTCCTATAAAATAATAAACTAGATACCCCTAGGCCCATATTCCCATGGTGTCTTATCAATTTGCCAAATCCATGTCATTGGGTGACAAGGTGGGGTTTATTAAAAAAATCAAACAAACAAGACTACACTATTACATAAATGGAAAGGTCACAATCCCAGGTGTGACCTTTATCCTTTATTTCTCTTATCATCTTAGTCATGAGGTGCTCCTGCACCACCCAGCAACCATCTTTGATGCCCCCAGCTCCTAATGCTACTTCACCCAAGCCAACCCAACCCAACTACCAACATAGCGTGCCAAACCCAAATAACAAATCACAATAGCAACAACAAGTTTTTTCAATTGATCTTAATAACTATCTTGCATATTCTCTCAATATAAGTGATATTCACTTATGGTCAAGAAAAAATCTTCCTACTCCATCTCCTCTAGTCATAATGGAATTTCCATGTAAGGAGATTAATCAGGACACACCTGTAAGAACTCCCTCGTTTCCTCAAAGATTGTCTAGGCAACATGATGATATAGCTTTTGATCTTATTGATCAGTTAAAAAATATATGTGTAAAGATTCCACTGTTTCAAGCTATCAAAGATATTCCCATATATGAAAAATCTATTAAGGAAGCATGTTTGAACAAAACCTGGGAGAAAGAAAAAGGACCCAAAATTAGTGCATGTAGTGAGACAATTAGCTGATATAATGTTGGGAAAAATTGTTGTCCCTAAATATTTTGACCCCGGTAGCCCTATTGCAAAGATAGTTATTAATGGAACTAAAATTAAAAATTCCTTGATAGACTTAGGAGCAGCCATAAATATGATGACTAAGGATGTCATGCAGCAGCTCAACATTACTAGTCTTAGATCAACTCCAACAGTCCCACAACTTGCTAATAGCTCTATTGTCTAGCCTGATGGGATGGTTGAAGATATTGGTGTCACATTAGATTCTTGGGAGTACCCAACTGATTTCATAATACTCTCTCCTAAGGCAACATTGGGGGGATATCCAATCATTTTGGGAAGACCTTGACTTGCTACAACTAATGCATACATAGGTTGTAGATCAGGAGACATGACCATTTCAGATGGTATTACTACTAAAACTCTTGCACTTTATTCTCCAACACAACCACAACTTAATCAAGAACAAGTAATATGGTTAGATATAGGAGAATAGGCAGAGGAAGTTGATTCTGTTCAACAAATAATGATGTTAACCAGGGAACCATTCATAGCACTCCAAGAGGATGATACATTGCTCTCCAACATCATAATAAATCATTATGGAGAAACCCAACAATCATCAGGTATGCCAACAAGTCCTTTGAAATTTCTTCTTCTATTTGAAAGTTCTTTAGATTCTACTACAACCACTGATATATTTCATACATTATTACCATAGGAGGTTCAAACCTCTTGTCTATTTGAAATATCAAATGTTGAGTTAGTCACTCAAGTAGAGGTTGCCTCGGGAAGAAATCTGAATGTCAATAGTCAATTAGCAGCAGATCAGAAATGGACATTAATAGAACTACTCAAAGCCCAACAACAAGCTTTCACACGGGACTATCATGACATGAAGGGATTAAACCCTAGATTGTGTACCCATAGGATTTATATCAGAGAAGATTGTAAACTAGTAAGACAACCTCAGAGAAGGATCAATCCTTCCCTAAGAGAAATAGTTAAAGAATAACTACAAAAGTTTCTTAATGCAGGATTCATTTACCCAATTTTAGACAGCCAATGGGTCTTTCCCTTGGTTATAGTTCCAAAGAAAGAAGGGAAATGGAGAGTTTGTGTGGACTATAGGGAGATCAACACTACTACCAAGAAGGATCAATTTCCACTTCCATCTCAAGAACCGGAAAATTTAGAAAATATTGAACCCTCATCCTCCAGAATGTCATTAGAACAAAATGTTCCTATAGTAGAGGAACCCTTACAAGAAAAAACTACAACAAGGGTTCCTTATCAAAGCCCAATAAAAAGTAGGGTTGCTATTCGGAAGCAAAAAGGAAAAGAAAAACAAGTTGACATAGGAAAGAAAAAAGGGAAAAATGAAAGTGAGAATATACCCTCTCCTATGGCCAAGAAAAGGAAAGTTATAAAAACAACTTCTCCTATAACCACTGAGGTGGTTGACGAGTTAGCTACGGAAAATATTCCTACAGCCGATAAAGGGAAATCTCGGAGAAGAAGTGGTAGGCTCTGGAAAAAGTTTAAAAATCAAGATCAATCAACATGCCAAATGTTACCTTTCTTGTTGATTCTCTAGAACAAGAGCCACACAGTTTTCCTCACAATGATGCTCCTCCTTCTCCACCAAGGGAACAAGAACTGCAACTACATAAAGAACAAGAACCGTAGCTGCATGAAGAGGAAGAATTGTAGAACATTGAGCAACCACTAGTAGAAGTAGGTTTTGAAAGGCTGGATAGATTAGCATCCATTGCAGAATGGGTTATTGAAGTAGGGAGCAAAGTTGAAAAGATGAAACCTAGGGCACCTATTCATAAACTACCTACTTCCCTTACTAGTCATGCAGTGGCACTTTCCCTTTATCAGGAGTGGGAATTGGAAAAGGTAAAAATGCAGATGATAATCAACCGATAGAAGAAAATTATGGAACAAAAGGATGAGGAAATTGCTCAGCTTAAGACTAGGGTGGAAATGGTAGCCACTATGGTACCACAACTAATGCAATGTCGAGCACCTCCTTGTGTTTACTCTCTGTATTTAAAGGAGCAACTTATCAATTTTTAGATGATGAGAATTGTCAGGGATCTAAGTCCATCATTGCAGACACCTAAGGAATTTTACAATGTTTATTAGACATCTCCTATGGCCATTAAGAACTTACTCTATGAATTTTATTTACAGAACTATGCTATACCAGATGATGTCGATTGGAACCCTCTCCTCTACATTGGGGATATTCAATTGACAACTCTCATATAATGGATGCAGAATGAAATAGTAAGAGGAGAATAGTTTCAAGTTCATAGAAAGGAAGAGCTTGACCTTTCACTGCTATTAAGAGATGAATCAAGAGAGCCTAGAAGACTCTATTTTGATTGGCAAAAGATCATATATGAACTAGATTTTGCAAAAGATATTCTACCCTTAAGAGAGGAGGTGTACAAAGAATATGAACAAATGGCTTGAAGGGAAGGACAAGTAGCAACAGGACGTTTGATCCAATGATGGAATAGCCTACCAGATGACTTAAGGCAATCTAAGCCACACTCCGTTCAAAATTACCATGCCACATTGCAGAGAGCACCCAAATATATGCATTTGGGAAGAACAAAGGGAAGACATTGGTTGCCTCTCAGTTTTCAGCCTCCAATCCTCCTATGGTCACTGATGGAATGCAAGGATAATGATCCACCATATAGTGAAGTAGCAGACCATACCAGGTGGACGAGAATGGAGAAAAGGAAGGGATTCTACTAGAGTTTGTCTGTAGGTGGTTCTAGGTAGGTTACTCCTAGCAATTTCAGAATTAATGTCAAAATTCAAAATTTTCTTGTTGCTGGAGGATCAACAAGAAGTTAGGTTGGGGGGAGATTATGAGCCTAAATAATGGCTCTATTTTGATAGATTTTTGGTATAATACGCCTACCTAGGTCTTGTGGTAAGATGATATTTGGATCAAGATACCCTCTTAATTGATAGCTTTTAAGTGTTTCAGAAACTGATTTGACTTATACTTAAGGTTGTCATATAATGGTTTTCAAATGATCTATCTATGCAAATATCTAAAATCAATCTTAAGAATGGTTTAAATTATATCATGTTAGCATTAGTATATACACATGTTTGTTGTGCCTATTAACATCATGATGTAGGATCGACAAAGGAAAAGGAAAGACTAAGTGGCAATTTAAAGAAGTACCAAGTATATAGCTGCAATGCAGACCTAGTCAAAGGAAAGCAGTAATAAGGGAGATCAAAGCCACTTGACCGGTTCTTCAGTAGAATGATTTATGAAACATTGATAACTATTCTTAGTGGAGCTTAGATCTAGGAAGCTAGTCATGCTATATTCTCTCAACTGCAGGACATATGTTGTTTTGTTTTCCTGCACTGACTTCTTCTTCTTCTTCTTCTTCTTTTGTTTAAATAAATCCTATTCACCTATTCCATAGGAATGTGGTTGATCAGTTAGGAATTTGTTATAAGTTTCCATTTAAATAAAGAGGTCTCTCTCTCCTTTCGATATAGAGAAGAACGACCATAATATTTGTAATATTCAGTCTTTTGATATTATATGTATTTTCACAGTCAAAATGGAATAAAGAGATCAATGTGATTTTGAAAGCTCAACAATTGTAATCTGAAAGTTTTGGGTATGCTCACTCAAGGGGGCCCACTTGGTGAGTAATCCTTCATGTTTTCTAGTTAGTTTCCATTTACAGTAGTAGTTGTTTCAGCAATTGTCCGTTCCTACAACCACTGGAAACAGTTCCTATGTCTATTCCTGCAACTACAATGACAAAGTAGTTCCTATTCACTTGCCAGAGCATTATCATTTAGCAATAGTTGTCTGAGTAATTTCTAGTTGTGAATTTGGATTAGTTGTTAGTTCATTAAGATTTTGTATGTTTTCTTCAAGAATTTCCTTTTCTTTCGTAGCATAGAATGGTTGTAATATGAACTTGGTGCACATACAGTGCTGGCCTATTTCAAGTCTACGTCCCTGGTTGATAAAGTAAATGAGCCTTTGCTACAAGAAAGCTATCTATTCAAGGATAGCCAATCTCTGAATTATGTTTTATTACCTAGTTTCCATTCCAGTTGTGAGGGCCAACAATATCCTTGTAGTGATTTGTTGAGATCATATTTTTTATGTATAATGTTTTGAGATTATTAATTCCATGGTTGGATTATTATATGAGGATATTGGAATATTGATTTATGGGTTCAATTACAATTATGAACCAATTTTGGGTATGGATCCTTTGGATGAATATTATGTGGTTCTTTTGGAAGCTTTATTGTTATATATGATTGTGTTACCCAAGGTTTAGGACCATGATAGGGGGAGTGTCTTCCAAGTGGGCATCGAGGTCATGAGAGATAGATCACCCTGAAATGCCTTGTGATGGGTGTCGAGGTCTTGAACTCTAGGAAGTCTCATTGGAGGTTGTTTTGTAAACAAGTGATAATCTTAAATAAATTAATCTAGATGGGTTGGGTAGTATATTTCACATTAATAAGATATTAAATGATTTATGGTGCCTCACTCATGGCCTAGAGTGCTAGTATAGGCTCAGGATGAGATTGGGAAGGCCTTGGATAAGCATTACCGAACTCCCTTGATTTTCTCAAAAGTTGAGACAATTTTGCATCGGTATCACTAGGTACCAGGGCAAGAGACCCTAGGAAATCCCTTTTTGTTGTGATAGCATGTGATGGCTCTCTCCCTTATATGTGTCCTTGTATCTTAAGACTTGTTTGATGGTAGCCTATGCTGGTTTATGGTTATGCCTTATTATGTGATATGTTATGTTTCATGAAGTTGATTCTTGTTGTTAGTTAGTCCATTGTTTTATGTTCCTCGGATGTTAGGTGTCAGCCTAGGTTTAGAGTGTGTGTAGGACCTTATGTCATTCTCCAAAGAATGGGGACTCGACCTTATTGGTTCCACATGGTCAGGTAGTTTGATGCCTTCTTCCATTGGGATTTCTCTTTGTTGGTTGTTCATGTGTGTGGATGTGGATTCTTGATCTCGTCAAGTTAAGTTTGGATTCATGGAGCAAATTATCATGTATTATTTGTAATTGGAAAATAATATTGTAATCTTATGTACTTTGGATATTAATAATGTAGCTTGAGACTATGATTAATTATTGGAGTAGATATTGTATAGAGGTGATGATCCTTTGAACAGGACATGTTATATAATTGGGATAATGATTCTTGTAATCAAAGATTATGGTTTCATGTTGGAGAAATTGACGCTATTTGTATTAATTGTAATAGGAGTTGTGCAATATGTAAAGGTGAATGATAATACTTAGAGTTGTTATGGATGTCTAATGGTTGAGATTATTGAATAGGAACATTTTGATTTGGTGCATTAAAATTAACTTTTCATATTAGTAGCATTACTATGTCTTAAATTCATAAGAAAATGATAATGTGGACAATGGATATTGTTAATGGGATATATTTCATAGATGTTTTAGGATGTAGACAGATAGTTACTTTTGTATGTTCCTAAGATGACAATAATGTTAGGATTAATGAAGGGAAAGTTATGCATTAGCATTATTTGATGTGGTTTATATCTTGATGTTCTGATTAATTAGAAAAATAGGTTTTAAGGACCCGAAACCTTTTACAAAAAGATCAAAAGAAAGATCAACAAAGATCAACTAGACCAACATAAAGACAACATGCAAAAGACTGGCAAGAAATCTAGCATCCATGTACTTCGTTAGCCCGCCCTTCTGCAAGATACTCCATATTTCCTCCCTTTGTTTCCATTCTTTACAATTACTGGGCTTGTAGCAACAGCAGTTACCTCCCATGATTTCACATCTCAAACCAGAAACTCGAGAGTTGCAGATAGCTAATGGAAAGAAATCTCTAGATGTGGACCCAAAAACCTAGAAAGCATGGGAGAAGGTGGCATTCATCTTATCATTATTGGTACTGACACAATAATAATTAATATTAGTCCTCCAAGTCATGTTATTAATAATTATATAATCCATTTAAAATCTTTGAGATGCATTAATATCGATCCATGAAAATGATCGATCTGACATCAATAAGAAGATCCTCTTCACCCTTCTAGGTAATCATGTTGTCATGAGTGACCGCCACATTAGCTGCCCAATCAACAGGGCTATTAGATTCTCGATAAATGTGAGAGATAAAATATTTATAAAAGGTTTTAATAAGATCCCTAGCAGCCTTAATAATATTGTTAATAGTCCATGAGGGCTTGGTAATTCCTTTAAGGTAGTTAATGATATTATTAGAGTCCCCCTTGATCCAGAGATAAGGAAAGTTCCACGTTTTAGCCAGAAGGATGCCTTGGAGAGCAGCCATAGCTTCCTCCATATGGTTAGTCTGGAAACCTATAGGAACAACAAAAATTTCCTTACAAATGCAATTTGCATCTTTGAGAATTGCACCACATCCCACTGGTCCAGGATTACCTTTAGCAGCACCATCAAAGCTGATTTTGAACCATCCAGGAGGGGGAGAGTACCACTTAGCTTCTAGTCTCTTACTTTGTTTAGTATCAATCCTAACAACACTCTTTAGGTTCCAGGAGTTGAGGATGTGAGCTTCAAGGCAATTGACAGGAGTGCAAGGTTCTCCAATGGTCCTGAGGTTCTCCACTATAGCCCTTTGATTTTTCTGAAAAACAACAGCCTGGGGGAGATAAGTATCCCTGAAGATGCGACTATTCCTTTCTTTTCAAATCCCCCAGAGGATGTGAGGAAGAGAGAGATGCCACAAAATTATCAAAGAGGGATTAGACCAATGGTAGCTCCAAGAATGGAACAAGTCTTGAATAGAATTAGGGAACACCCATACCATACAAAAATTCTTAAGAAAGATTTCCTAGATATAGACAGTGAAAGAACAGTGAATAGCCAAGTGGTCCACAAACTCTTCCTCCTCATGACACAAAACACACCTATTGGGGAGATTAAAACCTCTAATCTTTGGGTTATCTAGAGTCAAAATTTTGTTTTGGAGGATAGTCTAGTAGAAGATATTGATCTTCAGAATAAGACCCTTGATCCAAGCTTTAGAACAGAAGGGGTTCTCTAAGGGGGCTGGAGTCAACACTCCATACATGGAAGAAATAGTAAGGTTGCCTTTGGGCTCAAGTTTCCAAATAAGAATATCTTCTTCATTATTCAGCTAAGCAGAAAACAAGTGTTTCTTGAGATTGATGAGGCCGGGGTGTATACCTTCAATATTTTTCCATTTGTCACCTATCTAGTACCCCTCAACCAAGGAACCAAAAACTCTTTTACAAGGGGCAGCAAAAGGGGCCCAGTCAAGGATTTCCAAAAAAGGCTTATCAAGCAACCAGGGATCTTCTCAAAATCTGACTTTCCTACCATTACCAACTCTTCATCTAACCTCTTTAGCTATGTTGTCTTTACACTTTGAATCATGGTTCCAAATGTGAGAGCCATTGATGCTGAAATCAGAGTTGATGAAAGGGAAAAGAGATGAAGACAAGAGAGGATACTTCTCCAAATTTCACACCACTCACTGTCAGAGTGGAACAGTCTCCACATCTATTTAGACAAAAGAGCTTCATTGAGAATCCTGATTCTCCTCAGACCTCGACCACCCTTGCTTTTTGATCTACAAACCTTGTCCCAAGCCACTAAAGCCATTCTCTTCTTTTCCTCAACCCCAGACCAAAGATTTTTTTTTGGATTTTTTCAATAGCATCAGCGAACTTAACATGGATTCTAAAGAGACTAAGAGCATAAATAGGAATGATTTGAAGGGATTCTTTAAGAAGTTGTAACTTGCCAGGCTGACTTAAGAGAGCACCTTTCCAACCAACAAGCTTTCTCTGAAATTTATCCACCAAAGAACTCCAAAAGGAATCAAGGGGGAGATGCCCAAGGGGAGGCCAAGGTAGGTAGCAAGAAGAACAACAATCCGACATTCCATAATTTTGCTAATTCTATCTTGTCTTTTCTCAAGAGTGTTGATGAAAAACACTTCACTTTTAACCTAGTTGCTAAGCTCGCCAGAAGAAGACACATACTTGCACATGGTATCCTTTAGGATTCTAGCTTCCAAAATACTAGAATCCCCCATAATGATGTTATCATTGATAAATTTCTGGTGGGAGCAGGTGTGATCAACAAAAGAGGGTTGGAGACCTTTAAAGATACCTCTAGTTACCATACTTCCCATGTACCTGCCAAAGCATTCAACCAAAATGATGAAGAGAATGTTAGGATTGATGATAGTCCCAAAGATACTGAGAGGGGGGGGTGAATCAGTATCTAACTAGTGAATAGATTCTTTAACCTTATTAAGTATTTTGCATTCCAAAATAGTGTACTGGGAAATAAGAATTAATGCAGTAAATAGGAATAATAAAGACAACATAGAAAACACACCATAACACAAGATGTTTAACGAGGAAACCTGGTGTGGTAAAAACCTTGATGGGATTTGTGACCCACAATATTCACTCACTGGCCATTGAATAAATATTACTTACAATGAGGGGCCTGCACATGCAGGAAGGCCAACTGCCTAGAGCTCACTGCTCAATCTACAAAATAGAAGTCTCACTGACTTACAAAATGGATAATGAAAATCCAATACAATGTACTGCTTCAAATCAACATCAACTATGCTAGGTTTAGTACTGGTTTAAGCTCATACTATAACCATAAACCTTATACAATATTTGCCCTATGCATTTGCATATATCTTCCTTCTTATTTTCTCATTCCTATCCCATATATCCTATATTCTATCCTCTATCAAAATGATTTACAAGACCTCATACATAAATGAGTCTATTACAATATGCCATGTCGGCTTTATAAAAAGATATTTACAATTAAATACAATAAACAAAAGTTTATTCTTGTCGGCTAGGGTGCCGATATACATTGTAGCCACTGCCAGTGAAGTGCCTACCGGTGTCTTTACCAGATGAATGCCGGGAGGTTTCCAGAAGGGTTTCCATCAATGATAACACCATCATTTCTCACTAGAGTGTAGAATGCCAACAAAGAATAGGGGAGATGGGATCCCCTTGCCTCAAACCTCTGGAGGCTTTAAAAAAAGGGGAGGGGGAGCCATTAACAAGAACAACAAAGGAGGTGGAGGAGAGAAGCTACTTGAAGAGGTCCACACATCTATTAGAGAAACCAAATGCTAAGAGAACCTTCATGAGGAAGGACCAGTCCACTCGGTGATAAGCCTTGGAGAGATCAAGCTTGAGAATAAAACCCTGCTTCTTGGCCATAACAAGGGAATGGATATTTTCATGGACAGTAATGATGGAATCAAGAATTTGCCTTCTTGACACAAAACCATTCTACTGAAGACTAATCAAGAAGGGAAGGACATTCAAGAGTCTAGAGGTGACGACCTTGGAAATAATCTTATACAAAGAGTTGCATAAACTGATAGGCCCGAACTTATCCATGGAGTCAGCTCCTTGAATTTTGGGGATTGAAACAATGAAGGTGCCATTAATTTCTTTCAATAATCTTCTTGCCCCAAAAAATTCTTTAACCACATTGGAGACATCTTTCCCAACAATATCCCAGAACTCTTGGAAGAAGAACATAGGGAAACCATCAGGACCAGGTGCTTTATTGCCCTCAAAAGAAAAGACAACATTTATGATCTCCAAGTCTAAAGGGATGGAAGTCAAAAAAACATTCATATTCTCATCAACAAGGCAAATAATGTTCTAGAGGAAGGCATTTTGAGCATCATCATCTAAGCACTGATCCCTACAAAGAAGATCAGAGAAGAAATTTTTTGCCTCATTTCTAATGTCCTCCTCCTTGACCAGCTCCACATTGTCCACCATTAGTTTTTTATCCTATTAGCAGCTTTGTGTTTGATAGTCGACATATGGAAGAATCTACTATTCTTATCCCCTTCCTTTAGCCAAATACATCTAGATCTTTGCTTCCAAAAATCTTTTTCTTTTGCAATGATATCATGGTATCTTTTGAGGATCTCATTTTCTTCTGCAATTGTAATAGTGGAGAATCCATACTTCTGGATTTAGACCTAAATCCATGCTAAGTAATGAAGTTGGGATACCCTAGGGAATGTGAATCTAAGTGATGTAAGTTATTTCTGCTTGTATATTTATGTTCATATGATCATAGTTAACTGAATGTAAATGTTTATCTTAAATTACATGTGTTGTATTAGTTACATAGGATCACCGACAACAGGTTATACACCGACACCGGTAGGTGTTTACACCGGAATTCATATTTCACCAACAACAAAGCATACCGACACTCAGGCTGACATGGGATGAAATTTTGTTTATTGTATTATAATCATCTTTTGTAAGACAATATGGTATATTGTAAAGACTTATATAAGTATTAGATCTCATAAGTCATTTTTTATGTATGGTATGGTATTATATATATGAGAGATAGCAAATATTGTAATCAAGAAGATAATTGTATAAGGTGAATTAGTGACAACAAAGGTTTTTGGTTAAGGTATCTATATGAGCTTAAACTGGTACTGAACCAAGCATTAGAGATGCTATTTTGAGAAGTACATTGTATTGGATTTAATTATTCATTTTGTAGTCAATTAGACTCTTCTAAGTAGTGAGATCTAGGTTGTTGGCCTCCCTTCATGTGTAGGCCCCTATTGTAAGTAGTATTTATTCATTGGCTAGTGAGTAAATATTGTGGGTCACAAATCCCACCGAGGTTTTTCCCACATCGGGTTTCCTCATTAAAATATCTTGTGTTATGGTGTGTTTCTATGATGTCTCTATTATTTCTGTTTACTGCATTAATTCTTGTTTACCGGTACACTGTTTTGGGTGGAAAAGTCATAAATAAGTTTAAATATTCAAGAAACCAGTTAGACACTAATTCACCCCCACCCTCTCAATGTCTTTGGGACTGTCATTGAATCTAACAATTGGTATCAGATCCTTGTCCTCTATTTGCAAAAGCCTAAAAGCTTGAGGAAGATTCTGAAACCGGTATAGATGGAGAATTTGAAAAAATAGTTGGAAGGAGCTCTTAAAGATTTTGATGCAGAAAAATTGAAGAATATCAAACATGAAGATGATCTGAGGACTGCACATGAATTCATTAAAGGACTTCAAGAGAACTTGGTTATAGCACAAAATAAGAGAAAAGAACTTCATGAACAAATGCAGAATGATGATGATGAAAAGGAAACTCTTAGAGACATTGCAAATAAGTTGAGGCAAGATAACACTAATGTGAGGAATGAAATGAAAGATATGACTATGAGGTTATGTAAGGATATTGAAGACAAAAAGAAGAATGAAGAAGACTTGACTAGAAGACTTAATGATACAGGAAATGAAAATATGAGACTTTGTCATGAGAATGATATGCTAAAGACAGATATGATTCACATGCAACATGATAAGGAGGAGCTTACAAGACAAGTTGGAATTCTAGAAAATGAGTTGATCACTACAAAGGAACATGAAGACAAATTTAAGAAAAGTTCAGAAAGGCTTGATGACATGTTGAAAAGACAAAAACTTGATGGAGATACAATTTGACTTGGATTTGAACATGGAGAAAGTTCTGGTACTGCAAATAATCATGATCACAGTAAATCGGTAAGACAACCTAATGCTTATAAATTTAATGGGAAATGTTTCAATTGCAACAAATATGGTTATAGAGAAAATCAGTATAGATTTAGAAATAATCAGAATACAAAATTACCCACCGGTCAATGTTCCAAATGCAACAAATTCATAAAATTGCAGAATGAATGTGAAATGCTATATTTGTGGTAGATTCAGGCATTTATCCAGTCAATGCAGATCACAAACCAGTCAGGGATATGGAAAGGCTATTCAGAGGAATAATGTAACTTGTTATGCATGTAACAAGATTGGACATATTGTAAAATTTTATAGAAGCAAGACTACACCGACAAACAATAAAGGATCCAGTGTGAAGGAAAAAGAAAAGGTAAGCGAATTAAAGTAAGAATTTTCAAAACAATGGATTAAGAAGAGAGATCAGAGAATTGATGAATCTATCTCTGCACCTGTAGAATAGAGTAATCCTCCACCAGTAGGAGATTCTTCATCCGATTAAGGAATAACCCTTAGGGGGTGTTGCAGCAAGTTAAAAATCATGCATTTTACCCCCGGTTGATGGTGAGAAGATACATTTCTTCTCTATCAGTAGATGTGTTAAGTTTTCACTTAACTGATGAGAATTTAATGTGGTTTTAAAGAACCCTTTTGGCTTTAAAGCACCAGAAATCCCTCATTTTCGACTCACCGAGCATTCAAACAATCAGAGAGTGCTAAACTGAGCAAGGGCATTTGAAGGCGAAGCTGTGAAGTGACTTTCAAGCATTCAGATAATTTTAATTAAGAGGTATTTATCAAAATGGTAACTTCATCTTCTATTCCTGAGTTTATTGCAAACCCTACCATTGTTGAAAACATCCAATGCTCTAGACCTGTGTTTAAGATTATCCCTAAGATTGCAAAGAAGGATGATTCTGTCAGAGCTTTTTCAAAAATTCCGAAGGATGTCGCATTTGCTGAAGACCCTAGAATCTACATCCATTGCAACATAGAAGACCTAGGGATCAAGGATTTAAAGAAAATGTTTAATGAGGTTATTACTGATGAACAAGGTGTGATTAAACTTGAACATAAGATTGTGGAAGGCTTAGGTTTTGTAGAAGTACTGAACATTCCCGAATTTCCAAAGGAAGTTGTATGACTTGTATTGAGCAGAGTCCATGGAGAGTTCATGTGGTTAGAGTCAGTTTGCGAGATAACCAAGGAAGCAATTAAGGCAGTTACTAGTTTACCTTCAACCAGTAGTAGGCCTAATAAAACCAAGAAAATACCTAACAAGAGTGTGACAAGCTTAACTATCTGATAGTAGATCACTTAGAGTCAATGATGTTAAGGATATAAATATGAGATATGTGAGTATGATACTTGGAAATAAAGCAACACATGCAAATAGACTGAATTCGATTTCTAGCCTTTGTATTCACAGTGCATATGAGATGGTAAACAATAATGCTAAGATTGATGTTTGTGAATGGGTTAAAGATGAACTAATTGACAATTTGAAGAAGATTAAGGTGTTAGCTAGATGAGAGGAGGGGGGGTGAATCATATAACTTCAATATTCAATTCTCAAATTCAGATTCAACCTTGGTAGCACTTTCTTCATATGCAACTATGACTGTAAATCATTCAAACTCATAAATAGATAAACATAAAACATTAAATCACATTTGACACCAGATTTAATGTGGAAACCCTAATAGGGAAAAACCACTGTGGGATTTCAGACCCACAAGAAAATATACTCTTCTAGAGTATGCTCGGTTAAAAGCAAATCCTGTTAAAGATTACATAAATATTGTTAGATGTGACCTGGTTAAGGGATTTCCCTCAGATCTGTTAGAATCTTCACTTTGTTAGAAGTGACCTTGTCAAAGGATTTCAAACACTCATTCAGAATGTTACCTTCCAAGAGGATTTACAAATAAGACTGTTAAGTCCACTCGGTTAAGAGATTTCCTGTCACTTACAAAAATAAATAACAGTAATAAAATATATCTACAACTTCACATCTAAAATGTTAAAGCAGATTCTATGTACTCAATGTACTCAAGATAATCTTGTTATAAGACTTATCTTTCTCCTTGCTGGGCTTCTCAAACTGTTCTACAACTAGATCTTCAATCTTCTGTGCTCGGTAATCACCTCTATAGGACCACTGTGCTTCAGTTTGCCTGCATACATTTCTCTTCAACTAATCTTTATTTATAAGCAATTCCTGACCGCTTAATCTCCTTAATCACATTTCCCATGATTAATCTTAACATCAGATCTTCAAACTTGACTAGGTTCATTGAATCTTTCGATCTGAAAAATGTTTTATCTTTCCTTGAAACTTGTATCCTTCCTTGGTAATTGTGCTTGGTTATGATCGTTCAATCTATGTTGTAGATCTAACTCTTGAATTTTCATTACCGTAGATCCTTAACAAATTTCTTGCACGACATTCCAATCTTCAATAAATCTCTAGCTCATTGGCATCCTTCATTTAATAATGTATTCACTCATTTAATGCATTCTGTTAGTGCTTGGTTGATACTCAGTTAATACTGAACTTTACTTGGTAGTCATTCTCTTCTCGGTGACTTTTTCCTTCTTTAACTAACATTGATAACCTTGGAGTTTACCGACTAGCTTTTTGCTCAGTAAAATAGAATAGTATCAAACCTTTACTCATTCTATTGCATGAAATCTTTTCTCCTTCTTGTTCAGTCTTTGAATACACATATATAGGATATCAAAACAATCAAAACGTCATAATCTCATCACTGTCTAACTTGGAAATAGTTGCCCATTGAATAACTTTATTACTCCCCTTTATTTTCACATTCTTTCTGTGTCTTTTACCGACATCTTTATACTTATAAAAGAATACTTTTTAAGATATGGCAACATCATACTGAATCAAAAAATTAATTGTTTGACATCAATGACAAAATAATAATATTAAGACAATAATCATCCTTTATCAATTATATCATTTATCTCCAACAACCTTCTCAATATCATCAACCATAAAACTTATTGTAATGCCAACAATCTCCCAACTTATTGTAATTCCAACAATCTCCCCCTTTGGCATTGATGGCAATACCAACTTGATTTATTCCAATTGATTCAAACTTTGATCTTCTCCTGTTATCCTTAAGCTGTAAACTTCTCTCCCTATTGTAATCTTTCTTGTTTGATAATCTTCTCCCCCTTGACAACAATGCCTAAAGGAAGACTGATCCATAATGATCTATAATTACTCCCCCTATGAAGTAATTTCCTTGCATATTAGAACATATACAAATGTATCTCGGTCAGAGCAGCTTGTCTTCATTTATTGTTTCCTACACAACTTTAGACATCCTTCTAAAGTGTGTAAATCGGCATCAACTCACAAATAGTATTCTATGAAGTCATAGAATTGATGTTGTCACAGAACGCTGTCAGTGAGTGCTAGATAGGGGTAGGACCCCTAACTTACTTTTGAGATACTAAAAAGTGTCCCTTGGTAGTGGCTTTGTGAAGATGTCTGCAATTTGTTCTTTTGTGCTAACATATTCCAACACAACATTCTTTTCTTGAACTTCTTCTCTAAGATAATGATACTTTATAGAGATATGTTTTGTCTTAGAGTGCATTATCGGATTCTTTGAAATTTTAATAGCACTTGTATTATCACAAAATATAGTTACTGGCTCGGTAATTGTCTCATTCATACCTTCCAACAATTGTTTGATCCATGCTATATTGGTACAATTCAATGCTGCAACGACATATTCAGCTTCAGCTGTTGACTATGAAATGCATCCTTGTTTCTTGCTAAGCCAACTTACTAGTCTTTCTCCCAAAAAGAAAGCTCCACCGCTTGTGCTTTTCCTATCATCAATATTTCCTGCCCAATCAGCATCAGTATAGACTTTTAAGTCAAAATCATTCCTCTTTTCATATAATAGACCATAATCTTCAGTGCCTCTCAAGTATCTAAAAATTCTTTTGACTGCTTTCATATGAGTTTCTTTGGGATCTGTAGACAATCTTGCAACTATACCTACTACATGTGCTATACCAGGCCTACTGTGAACTACATATTGCAACTTTCCAATCATAGATCGGTAAAGTGTCTCATCAACAGATGCAGATTCATCATTCTTTGATAGTTTACAATTAGTAGTCATAGGAGTACTTATAGGTTTAGAATCCTCCATTCCAAATTTCTTCAAGATTTCCTTTATATACTTGGATTGGGTAATGAAAATCCCATTTTTCATTTGCAGTATTTGTAAACCTATAAAATACTTTATCTCACCGATTAATGACATCTCAAATTCTTTGCACATTTCATTTCCAAAGTTCTTACATAAAGAGTCATTTCCATAGAAAATAATATCATCAACAAATATGGCTGACATCAGTATTCCATTCTCCTCATCATTCTTCATATACATGTTGCTATTCTCACTAGTCCTTATAAATCCAATCTTTATTAAGTAAGAGTGCAACCTTTCATACCATGCTCTAGGTGCTTGCTTTAGACCATATAAAGCTTTGTTCAACTTACATACCTGATCTTTATTCTTCTCTTCAATAAATCCTTCAGGCTATTCAATATATACTTCTTCTTCTAGTATACCATTCAAAAATGCAGATTTAACTTCTATTTGATATACCTTGAAATTTTTGTAAGCAGCATATGCCAACAATGTTCTTACACCTTCAAGTCTTGCTACAGGTGCAAAAGTCTCTCCATAGTCTATTCCTTCTTCTTGAGCATATTTTTTGCAAACTAGCCTTGCTTTATTTCAAATGACCTCTCCTTTCTCATTTAACTTATTTCTAAAAATCCACTTTGTACCAATTACATTTTTCTCTTTTGGTCTTGGAACCAGTGTCCATGTTTCATTTTTCTTGATTTGATCAATCTCTTCTGTCATAGCATTCACCCAATCTTCATTGTTTAATGCTTCTTTTACTATCCTCGGTTCAATTTTGGATATCAGACATGTGTTATGTCTCGATTTGTTCCTTGTCATCACTGGAGCATCCTTATCTCCTATAATTTGACTTGATGCATGAATTCTTCTGACATATTTTGCTAATATAGGCTCGGTAGGCTCTGTATGATCTTCTTCATCACTCGACAACTGAGTATTTTCTTCATTGGATTTCTCGATAAAACTGGTCGGTTGGACATATACAAACTCTTCATAATCTTCTGGTTCTTTGGGATTTCCTTCATCATTTTTTTCTGCAAATTCATCAATTTTCACATTTGCTCTTTCCACAATTTTGTTAGATGATTTGATCAGACATTTAAATGCTTTACTCCTAGAGGAATAACCAAGAAATGTCCCTTCCTCTCTTATCTAATCAAATTTTCCATTTCTATCATCTTTGTGAACATAACATCTACTTCCAAATATTTTAAAATAACTTACATTTGGTTTCTTGTCATACCAGATTTCATAAGGTGTCTTCATAGTTCCTTTCTTCAGTTGTAATCGGTTCAAGGTGTAAACTGCAATGCTTATTGCTTCTCTCTAAAATATTTAAGGTACTCTCTTTTCAATCATCAAAGTTCTGGCACAATCTACAATTGATCTGTTCCTTCTTTCAGCTATTCCATTTTGCTGTGGTGTCCTTGGTGCTAACACTTGTCTCTTTATACCATGATCATTGCAAAATAAGTTAAATTCATCAGAAATGAATTCTCCTCCTCTATCAGATCTTAGACATTTCAACTATCTTCCTGTTTCTTTTTCAACTCTTGCCTTGTACCATTTGAACATTTGAAAAGCTTTTGATTTTTCTTATAGAAACATAACTGACATCATCCTCGAGTAATCATCCATAAATAATATGAAGTATTTATCACCATAGTAACTTTGAACTTTCATAGGACCACAAAGATTAGTGTGTACAAGATCTAAAATTCCCTTAGAAGTGTAAGACTTACTTGTAAAGCTTGATTTTGTCATCTTACCCATCTGGCATCCTCGACATATTGCATTCACAGGTTTTTCCAAGCTCGGTAGACCTCTTACACGATGCTTTACTTACTTATTTTGATCAGATTATCAAAATTTACATGACAAAACCTTTTATGCCATAACCAGGTATCTTCAATTTTTCTATAGAGACAATTGTTCTGAGTTGAGTCAAGGTGAAATGTATTACCTCTTGTTTGAGTCTTGGTAGTAGCCAACTTTCCATGTTTGTCATGAACTTTGATAATTCCTTTCTGAAATTCTATTTGGTATCCTATATTATTTAGCTATGCTACACTCAACAAATTGTATTTCAGACCTTCAACCCAATATACATCATCACATTTATCATTGTCAAGAAGTGTAATAGAACCTTTACCTTTCACAGGACATGGTGCATCATTACCAAATCTTACATAACCTCCATCATAATCTTCTAATTTAACAAACTTGTGTTTATCACCTATCATGTGATGTGAGCATCCACTATCTATGATCCAAGAATCATTTTTATTTATATGTGATATTAAGGCTTTTTGGTATCAGAGCTAGAAGAGCCTGAGTGTGTGGGTAGAGCGCCGAAGGAGGCAATCCACACCAGGACCTAGCCCAAGAAGAGTTGAAATTTTGTGTTTCTAATGTGTTTGGTTGTAGGTGCTTGTCAATCTTGCTGCAAGAGGAAGTTGGTGTTGTGTGTGGGTAAACAAGGAAGGTCTTTTAAGGGCCAAAGAGATGGTCCAGGGCCATGGGATGGTCCATTGGTTGCCAAGAGACTAGGGAGAGAGGCAAGGAGAGGACTCCTAGGTGAGGCATAGAGGTTGTTGGTGAGGTGATGTAGCATGGAGAGGTGGAATTATGGTTGGTAAAAGCACTCTGATGGCAGCCATTACATACTCCATTAATAAGAGTTATTGAGGAGGTAGATACAAGGACAGTCCTATGTCCTTTAGGAGATGTTGATTGCAGCAAAGGCATGATAATGGTGATAAGATGAAGAGGCAAAGACAAATATGAAGATGATGATTTTAATCCAAAGAACAAATTTTATTTTCTTGCAGGTTATTATCCCTATGTTTCCAAGGGACTTGGAAAGCTTTCAAGGTCGGTAGTATGGTGCAAGAGCACCTAGACATCAAGACATTGGAGGAGATCCTGAGAGATATTTTAATCCATATGTTTGGATATGATATTCAATGTAATAAAATTAAATGTAATGCCTAAGGGCAAACAAAATTATAAAATTGTCATTTAGTTATCATTTTAAGAGTCATGTGATGTGTTTTGTAAAGCCATGAAGTCATTTATTCAAAAGTGTAAAAGTTGTCAACTTGACAATAAAATGTTGTCAAGCAAAGTTGCAAAAATGCAACAAAAGTTGAAAAGGGGTTAAAAGTTGGTTGTGAGAGGTAGTTGTAAGGTCAAAACTGACCAAGAGTCTATAAAAATTCATTTTATGGTCGTTCCAAATCATAAAGGAAAAAAAGGAAAGAAAGGAGAACATTTTGATACATTTTGGTGTATTCTACTATTGCTATTTTGATTGGCTTTCCAGTTTTTATGTTGGTTCCAGGTCTTGCACGACCATGTATGACCTGGAAACCTTTGTAAATGTATAATTAATGGTTAGATATGTGAAATAAATTTCTTTTCCATTTGTTTTGGAGTGATTATGTTTCTAAATGAAGAAATTATGGAAGTTTTGGTGAAAGTTGTTGTTTGCAGATTTGAGGTTTCCTGAGAACAGTCATGTTGCAGAATATGGTACAGATTCATATGAAATTATTATGACCTCTAAATAGATTCATTGGAAATATATGTGAATCCTCTTTCGTTTCCTTTTGGTTTGAGTCATTTTTGTTTAGATTTGTGGAAGTTATGAAGATTTTGGTGAAAACTGGTTTTAAAATGTCCTCAATGGAGTTGCAGGCAATGATTTGAAATTATCTCATGATTTAGCAATGGAAAAATTTAGTGGATTACATATTATGAATCTATATTCATATATATTTCATATTAAATTGGTTTGGTGTCATTTGGTTATGTTTTGTGAAAGATATTTGATGCCCTAGGCGGACTGGGCATGCACATGCTTTGTTTGGGAACAACAGTGTTGGGTCTCGGTGCAGAGGACATAAATTTTAATCTAACCATTGGATTCTCCTATGTTTTGGATATGTTTTAATAAGGCTAGTTATATACATTTTCACAAAAGGGATTTGCAAAATAATATTTGGGTCAAAAGTTATGAATGACAGAATACAGGTCTATGACTGGGAACTTTAAAGATTGAAGTGTGAACCATGAATATGGGTTATTGCATTAAGTTGATATTAATGAAGAGATGATTGAAAGAAGTTTTTAGTTTGCCTCTAAAGAATGAGTTTAAATGGATATTGATATTTGAATATGCAGATAGGGAAGAAGTTTTTGTTCCCTCTGCATCACTTTTTCTTCATACCTTTCTTCATCTGATCCATCTTTGATAGCCACATATACAACTTCCTCTATCTTAGTCTCATGAGATTTATCATCATTGGATTCCTCACCAGCTACTAGGCATGTCTTTCTATCTCTCCTTCTGAAGTCTCGGTGCCTTCTGTATTGGTTGTCTTTCTGTTTGTCATCTTGGTATTCTTTCTTTTCATCATCTTTGTCAGGATAGTTAGAAGCCATATGTCCAATTTTATCACAGTTAAAACATTTCAAAGGTAACTTCCCTTTATACTTACCTTTGCCTCTCAATAACCTTCTAGCTAATAATGCTTCAAACTCTTCTTGCTTTCTGATTTCCTCATATAGTTTGTGTACTTCTTCCATGTTTTTGCAAAATCTCTCACTTGCTCCACTGTGATTTCCTTCAGTATACTTAAAAATTCTATCATTATAATCTTCAGATTCACTGAGATGAAAAGAACTGAATGCAGATTCAAATTTGTTTACCGAAGACCCACTATTATCAAAATTACTTAACTCAAAAGCATGTAGCTTATTGATAGTAGCATCCTAAGAGACTGGCATGTTTGGTAGAGACCTCAATTCATTAATTGTAGAGACTCTAATGGCATAAGCAGGTAGAAGTGTTCTCAACAACTTACTTGTTACATCCTTTTCTTCAATAGTTCCTCCTACTCCTTTGATTTGATTGATAGTTTTCTTTAACCTTGTACTGTATTGGATAATGTTCTAACCTTCATTCATTCTCATGGATTCAAGTTGTCCTCTTAGACTATTTTCTTTTGCTCTTTGAACATGTTCATCTCCACCATACATAGATGTGAGCTTATTCCACATTGCTTTGGCATCATTACAACCTTCTAGGTCATAAAACTTTGAGTCGGTCAAAGCTGATGTTATCTCTATCATTTCTTGAATGTGTTCTTTCTTTGCCTTTATTTCTTTCATTGTCATAGGGTAGGTGCTGGGTGCAATGTAATCATTTTCTAGATAATATGTTGCATATTCTCCAATTTGTGATAAGTGCAGCTTCATCCTTTTCTGCCATGTGGTGAAACTTGACTTGTTCAGCTTTGGTGCATCCCTTTTATACATCTTCGGATCTTGCCTCAAGTTCCTTTAAAATTTTCTTCCAGAGTCCAAGATCTAATACCAATTGTTAGTTAGATGAGAGGGGGGGGTGAATCAGATAACTTCAATATTCAATTCTCAAATTCAGATTCAACCTCGGTAGCACTTTCTTTATATGCAACTATGACTGTAAATCATTCAAACTCATAAACAGATAAACATAAAACATTAAATCACATTTGACACCAGATTTAACGTGGAAACCCTAATAGGGAAAAACCACTGTGGGATTTTAGACCCACAAGAAAATATACTCTTCTAGAGTATGCTCGGTTAAAAGAAAATCCTGTTAAAGATTACATACACATTGCTAGATGTGACCTGGTTAAGGGATTTCCCTCATATCTGTTAGAATCTTCACTTTGTTAGAAGTGACCTTGTCAAAGGATTTCAAACACTTATTCATAATGTTACCTTCCAAGAGGATTTACAAATAAGACTGTTAAGTCCACTCGGTTAAGAGATTTCCTGTCACTTACATAAATAAATAACAATAATAAAATATATCTGCAACTTCACATCTAAAATGTTAAAGCAGATTCTATGTGCTCAATGTACTCAAGATAATCTTGTTATAAGACTTATCTTTCTCCTTGCTAGGCTTCTCAAACTGTTCTACAACTAGATTTTCAATCTTCTATGCTCGGTAATCACCTCTGTAGCATCACTATGCTTCGGTTTGCCCGCATACATTGTTCTTCAACTACTCTTTATTTATAAGCAATTCCTGACCGCTTAATCTCCTTAATCACATTTCCCATGATTAATCTTAACCATCAGATCTTCAAACTTGACTAGGTTCATTGAATCTTTCAATCTGAAAAATGTTTTATCTTGCCTTGAAACTTGTATCCTTCCTTGGTAATTGTGCTCAGTTATAACCATTCAATCTGTGCTGTAGATCTAACTCTTGAATTTTCATTTCCGTAGATCCTTAACAAATTTCTTGTACGACATTCCAATCTTTAATAAATCTCCAGCTCATTGGCATCCTTCATTTAATAATGTATTCACTCATTTAATGCATTCTGTTACTGCTCGGTTGATACTCGGTTAATACTAAACTTTACTCGGTAGTCATTCTCTTCTTGGTGACTTTTTCCTTCTTTAACCAACATCGATAACCTTGGAGTTTACCGACTAGCTCTTTGCTTGGTAAAATAGAATAGTATCAAACCTTTACTCATTCTATTGCATGAAATCTTTTCTCCTTCTTGTTCAGTCTTTGAATACACATATATAGGATATCAAAACAATCAAAACATCATAATCTCATCACTGTCTAACTTGGTAATAGTTGCCCATTGAATAACTTTATTACTCCCCTTTATTTTCACATTCTTTCTGTGTCTTTTACCAAAATCTTTATACTTATCAAAACATACTTTTTAAGATATGGCAACATCATACTGAATCAAAAAATCAATTGCTTGACATCAATGACAAAATAATAATATTAAAACAGTAATCATCCTTTATCAATTATATCATTTATCTCCAACAACCTTCTCAATATCATCAACCATCAAACTTATTGTAATGCCAACAATCTCCCAACTTATTGTAATGCCAACAGACTGAATTCGGTTTCTAGCCTTTGTATTCATAGTGCATATGAGATGGTAAACAATAATGCTAAGATTGATGTTTGTGAATGGGTTAAAGATGAACCGATTGACAATTTGAAGAAGATTAAGGGAGATAAGAAAGTTACTTTCCGTTTTGGGAACCTACTACTATGCTTAATGCTATACTATACCAAAGAGATACCCAACATAGGCCACAAAGATTTTGGTTATGACATCCTGATAGGCAAACAGATTCAGGAAGCTTTCATTGGTATGGGCACTGACTATGATAAGAACATTGCAGATTACTTTAAATCTTTTCAAATGAAGATGAGAGCAAGAGAGGTTACCATAGAGCATAGTTGATAAGTATGATAAACAAATTTGCTTTGTTATTAAAAGAGATGAAACTTGGATGGAAGTAGTAAGCCCTAGAACTATTTGGGTTACTGAGATGGGTTATGAGGTAGACCTACCTGTTTTGGAGACATATGCAAAAACACTACTTGATGCACCTATGGAACCATCTGAGAAATTGTTTGGTAGTGCTGAAACCATTGAGAGAGTAATGTATCTATGCAAAAGAGGAGAAAAAGAAGAGAAAAGTTTATCATAGATGCCTCCAAGAAGGTCAATGAGATTAAGGAAAATATCATGAATATCAGTGGTATATTAGCTAGTGAGCTTGAAGGAATGCAACCGGAAGCACATGTTTCACTGGTTGTTACTTCTTTTGACATTGACAATGGGAAGGTAGCCGGGTTTAAAATAATTGAAAGGATGAAGAGAAAACCCTCGCCGGTACCCTCTCCTTCACCCAAAAGGACTAGGATACTAAGGAAAAGGCAGCAGGCAGTTAGGGAATCACAGAAGAAACTTACACCAAAGAAGAAATAGACACCGATTACCCCTACACTGGATGATCTACCGAATGAGATAACACATGAAGATAATTTGGTAAATGTAAACAAATTGTATAATTATTTTAAGGATTTTGACAAAGCAGCTATTGAAGAAAGCATTATTTTACATTTGGATATTTACAAGAAAGTTTTGATAGAATTAATTGATGATTTACCTAATGATTTATACATGAGATTGGAAGCTAAAAGGCTATCTATGATGGAACTAGATAAGAAATTGAAAGTTGAAGCACTTTTGGTGGTACATCCTGTAAATAGAAAAGAGGAAATTGATGAATTGATATCTGAGGCTAACCGGTCCGTATTTGTCAGTGGGCACCGATAAGTAAGCTTGATGGATGGAAGGGCTAAGGAAATTGTAGATGAGACTGCAGACAATTGGGACATATTTTTTGTTGAGAATGAAAAGCAAGAGGAAAGAAACAGACCGAAAGTGGACAAGACATTCAAGGTATATCAGAAAGATAAGGGAAAAGGTAAAGTAGGTGGTGTACCTGCTATAAAAGTAACATATAACATCCCTCCATTGACTTAGGACACCCCTCCATTAACTTTAGCATCACCAGTACATACAGAAAATCAACTGGATAAAGCGACTGATGAAGTAACTCATTATGATACTAACCCAAAGTTTGAAATACCTTTCACCATGAATGTGGATACACAAGATATAAACATAGTTGTGGATAAAGAGACTGCAGAGGTTAAGATAGATGATGGTAAGGACAGTAAGATCTCTGAGATACCGACACAAGCTGAGCAACCAGAAACTAATAAACCTATAGAGGATAAGAAAACTAACACAGAGAAACCTAAATCAAGGAAACTGATAGTTGAAGAGGTACTTGTACAGGCTGAGAAACCATCAAAGGAAGAGGTACATACATAGACAGATCCACCAGAGGAAAATGTAAGTGTAAAGAGCAATAGATTTTTGGCAATAAGGAACAAATAATAAAGGTAGTTAGAGAACCTAACACATCAGCAGGAGTATTCAGACCAACTAGCATCACAAATATTCTTTTGGATTCTATCTAGAGGATAACAGATTACAATGCCTTAGCATTTAAGGCGATTGATAACACATTACCTATCTTGAAAATGATTGCACCTAACTATCAGAAAGAGAACATTAATGATTCTTTAGGTAAATTGGACACATTTTCCAAATTTATTGTTGAAAATGTTATAACTATAGATAAGTTGAATGAGGATACCATTAAGGAGAGAGTTGACAAAGAGAAAAATACATTCTTTGAGAACACTATAAAGAATTGTACTGATCACTTGGACACACTTTTACCGATACTTAATTCTACAATTTTGGAATATAAGGAGTTGTATAGAGAAGCCTGCAAACCTCACTATTTGACAGAGGACGTTGATGAGGAGATTAACAAGACACAAAAAGAGATTGATGACATAGCGGATAACATGATAAGTTCATCTGAACTTATCTCAATTTTTGAACAGGAAATGGCAGTTTTTGAGAAGTTGGAGAAACTTGAGAAAGAGAAAGCAAGGATAAGGTCTAAAGCTCGGGAAATCAAAAGTAAACTTGGTCCAAAATTGGTCAGTCTCATTACTCAACGAGTTGAATTATCTAAGGCAATAGTTCAAGTAAAATGATCACCAGAGCAACAAATGCACTATCTAACTAGCATGATCCAGTAGACTAAGACCATTCTCTCCAACAACAACAAATTCATGCAGAGCCAAAATCTAGTTTTGGTAGACATTTTTTAGATTCTAACCAACTAGTTACAGGCGACGAGGTAGCATTTTTGTTTCCTTTGATTCTTTTTGACATCCTTTGTCATTGATGTCAAAGGGGGAATAGTGGAGAGAAAAATGCATGTACAGAGATCACTTGCTCAGGGGGAGCACATCTTTTTGGATTTCAGTTTTGGGATAACAATTTTGGACTTTTCTTATGAGTGTTGCCATCAATCCCAAAGAGGGAGATTCTTGGCATTCTACACTCATATGAGATTGGTTGATGTTGTCATTGATGGAAAACAATCGGTATTGGGTTACATAGGATCACTAACAACAGGTTATACACCGAAACCGATAGGCGCTTACACCGACATTTAGATTTCACTGGCAACAAAGCATACCGGCACTCAGGCCGACATGGGATGAACTTTTATTTATTGTATAATAATTATCTTTTGTAAGCCAACATGGTATATTGTAAAGACTCATATAAGTATGAGATCTCATAAGTCATTTTTTATGTATGGTATGGTATTATATATATGAGAGATAGCGAATATTATAATCAAGAAGGTAATTGTATAAGGTGACTTAGTGACGGAAAAGGTTTTTGGTTAAGGTATCTATCTAAGCTTAAACCGATACTGAACCAAGAATTAGAGATGCTATTTTGAGCAGTACATTGTATTGGATTTAATTATCCATTTTGTAGTTAGTGAGACTCTTCTAAGCAGTGAGCTCTAGGTTGTTGGCCTCCCTGCATGTGCAGGCCCCTATTGTAAGTAGTGTTTATTCATTGTCCAGTGAGTAAATATTGTGGGTCACAAATCCCACCGAGGTTTTTCCCACATCGGGTTTCCTCGTTAAAACATCTTGTGTTATGGTGTGTTTCTATGTTGTCTCTATTATTTTTGTTTACTGTATTAATTCTTGTTTACCGATACACTATTTTGGGTGGCAAAGTCATAAATAAGTTTAAATATTCAAGAAACTGGTTAGACACTGATTCACCCCCCCCCCCTCCCAGTGTCTTTGGGATTGCCATTGAATCTAATAAAGTCTTCCAAATATATCACAAAAATTTCAACTTTAATAAGATAACTCAACAAAGCACAAAGTCTTTGCCTTATTGTTCACTTAATACAAACTTTTCAGTAAGATATCATAACACATAGTCTATAATATTTTAATTTATCTATTTTAACTCAAATACTTTTCACAAAGCAAGATTTAATCTCAAATAAAGTAGAAAAGAATGACATAAGAACATTCCCTCACACAATAAAGCACTTCCAAGACAAAGATTGGATGCAACTTCTTTTCTTCTTTGATTAAACTTCTTGAATACACTAAAAACTCAAAGTCTTAGATATCTTTTCAAATCTACAGAGTTTTGATGTATTAGCCAAAATATAAATAATACAAAAAGATCTGTCATATATATAGAAGAGGGATGATGCACGAAAATAGGGAAAAGTTACAACTAATTGTGACTAAGTGAAAATTAGAAACCTATTTGACTTAGGACACATGCAGTCCTATATGCATACTAGTGCATATATAGAATGACATGTGAGGTGTTAATAGCTTATTAGAAAATGACACTAAGAAAGCATAAAATAATCTAAGTATCTGCATCTTCACATTGGTCTTGTTTCTAGAATCCTTCAAACTTTTGTAGAGTAATTTTCATTTGGGCTTCATCAGGTTCCTGAGTATGACTAGTGACGACCTTGACCCGTGTAATGGAACCTCCCAAATCAATGCAGTATTTCTTATTTCTATTCAAGATATAATCCAAAAAATCCAAAATCAATTAAAGATCTACCAATTTATTAATGGAGGACAAAGAGAAGTCCTTTTTTTTTTCAATTTTAGTGGTTAGAAACAAACTAAACTCTTTGATTATTACATCCATGTATCTAGAGATTTGTTATTTTCATCTAAGAATGTGCAAGGAATTTCTGATACTTTATCCATAATTTCTTTCCTTTTATCAATGCATAGAGTATTCATTTGATTCTCTAATGCTTCCCACTTCTCAATATATATATATCTCGAGAAGGAATAACTCGATTGTCTACAAGAATATTTAAATCTAAATCTTCAAGTTTCAATCAAGTATCAAAATCCTTCTCTTGTGTTTCCAACTCTTAAGAGAAAAGTTCTATAGTATTATCCACCTCAGTGTTTACAACTTCAAGATTCCTGACTATAGTAACAACTAAACTCAGTAGTCATGTTCCCTGACTGAGCATCCTATCCATCCATTCACCCACCGCCCTGCTCCATGAAGTTGCTTGCTTGACTCACTTCATAACCTATTCATCAAGTGATGAAGTTGTAGACACCTAAAATTGTCCTGTCTAATTAAATAAATATTTTATTTATTTAATTATTTTATCCTGTCTTCTATTAATTAAATAAATTCTTATTTATTTAATTAATTCATTAATCCTCTTCTAAGCCTTTCCTCATTTAAATAAATACTTTTATTTATTTAAATTGTCCTTTTCCTAAATTAAATAATTTTTTTTTTATTTGATCCCACTTTCTTCTATTAATTAAATGAATCTTTATTTTTTTAATTAATTCATTAGCTTTTTCCTCTATGACACATATCATTTATCTTTTAATTTTCCTCTACCTACCCTCTTACTATTTTTATTATTTCTTCTACCTACCTTTAATCCTAGCCGACCATTTATCCTCTTCATCTCTTAATCTTATCCCTCCATTTCCTACAATGTTCTCTATGTAATAGGACGCCCTCTTCCTTTTCAACCCCAATCACCTAATCAGTGTGTTTAATCAATCTTATGTAATCAAGCCTTCTTACGATCAAGTTGTCAACCATAATTCATTCTTTGTTGAGCTCTTGTGCACACATTAAATCTGAGAGCCAATATATCAAACAAGATCAATGGAGATATGAGACAATGGAGATATGAGACAATGGAGAATGAAACCCCACTTGACATGTGAATGGTAATATTGCTTTATTTTGTTGATTTTTATGATCTTAGCTATCTCTATTGGTATTGGTGAATGTTTCATTGCAGGACCTAGATTTTTTGTGGTTGAATCTTTATGGTTTTACAATAGTTTATTATCATCACTTTTCACCATATACAGAAGTCACTAGTTCAATTGCTTCTAAGGAATTATTCACCTTGGTTAGAACATTAGTAAGTTGTTCTACCTTCACTTCAAGCTTATCTTTCTTGATCTTTTCCCCATCATGCCTAGTAATGAGAGCATCTAAGGCCATTTGAGCATCTCCTTTGGTAGTATCCTGAGATTGTTTTCCCAAATCAACTCCACTAATAGTATAATGTGTGTCCTAAATTTGGTCAATGTCCTTATAAGTAGGAGGAACAAGAAATTTTGCATTTTTTTCTTAGCCTTATCTACCTTTATCCTTGAAAAGGTCTTTTCTTTCTTGTTGGCCTTGGGCTTAGTCGAGATAAGTCAACTGAAATCAAAGTTGTCTAGAGAGACAACTTGTTTTTTATTCTTAGGAGCATTATCACTAGTTGAAAAATAGAAATAAATGATTAAATAAACTACTAAAATTTGCCTATAAATGACAAAACTTGGTCATGTGGTCAGTGGTAGTTTATTGTTGGTCATTTATAGCATGACCAAATTTATGACTAAACCATTTTTAGTCATTTATTGGTTGTTTTGATTGATCAATTTGGTAGTATATTTAGTCATTGATTGTTATTAATTGGTTATTTATTTAGTCATCGTAATTATGAATTGTCGTTATTTGGTAGTATATTTAATTATATTTTCATTAAATTTAGATTTTTTAAAAAATTGGTTGAATATGAAGTTATATTTATATGCATATGGATGTTTATATTGTCAAACTCATATATGTATAAGTAAAAGAAAGAAACAATCAATTTTGATCTTGTCATTGTGTGTGTGTGTGTGTCACATATATATAAAGACCTTAGGGTAAACAACATCACAAATAAAAACAATAGATGGCTCTTACAAAATTCTCGTAACATCCATACAATGATCCATATTATCCATCTAAATCAAAAGTCATGATGTCATAATCTCAAATTAATTACTTATTCAACCAAGAGCCTCATAGGAATATCATGAACACAAAGCAAGGCATTATCCCTCTTGCTTAATCATAAAGATGCACAATTATCCATATAAGAAAGGCAAAACCATCTTTCTCAATCCATAAAATAATGCATGTAACTTCTTTGATCATGAAAACCAACTCTATAAATCATAGGGAATTCGAAAAACAACCTCTAGTATGAACACAAACTCAAAAAAATTGACCTAGACTAAGGAAATAGCCACAAAATAGTAAACAAAGAAGAACAACACTTTTACAGACTAAAATAACACATTTATTAATCAGTTTAGCACTTTTGCATAATAAATTAGCACATATATAAATGTATACATGGCATTTAAAGAACAAACTAGCGCATATGCTTAACTCTCGAGTGCTTTTTCTTAATCAAATAGTGTATTCAGGTGGCAGAACAATGCATTCAAGGTTTAGAATAGTGCATATATATAATTAAGTAGCACATATACCTATTAATATAGTGCATATAGCCAAACAAGTAGTGTATTCATGGCAAAGAGGAATACAGACTCAAAACCGAAGATGAAATACATGGCTAAGTATACAGAGTAACTCAAATGATTAAAAACATTGCCCCAAATGATAGCACGGGTGTAAGTCCATAGGAAGCCAAAGTATTAACACACAAAAAAAAATTGAGTCATTCCAATGAATGCATCCAAAATGCAGAATCAACTTCTGATAATTCCCAATAGAAATACAAAAATCTCTACTGCACACAGAGCAAGATAACAAGGCCCTCTCAAGACCAACATGATAACTAACCAAACATGATACTCAAGAAAACACAATAATAAAAAGGACAAAAGAGATTTCAAGGAATGACAAAAACATCATATGGATATTTACGGTAAGGCACAAAAATAAGATCCAAACTCTCTATTAAAATTAAAACAATAGAAACATAATAGTCCCAAGTTTAATATATATATATATATATATATATATATATATATATATATATATATATATATATATATATATATATATATATATATATATATATATATATATATATATATATATATATATATATATATATATATATATATATATATATATATATATATATATATAATTGGACAAGCCACTAAACTTTTTTATTATATTTTATAATTTTTTACAACGGGTTTAAAAGGCATGCCGATAGGAAAGAACCCGCAAGAAAACCTCTAGTTATTGCCTTATATAAACCAAACTATTCTACCCTTACAAAATAGCTGTACATATCCAATTGATCAATATCCTACCCAAACCCATTCATTTGAGAGATACAATGAGGTCCCTTAGGACTTTTCTTGATACAATAGTTCATTATATGGTTATATCCAACAAAACATAAGTTCAATTGATTACAAAATGAAGAGCTGGATGTCAACAAATATATCCTCGAGAAAATCATGCAAAGGCACCAAGTTGCCCGTATGCTTTTACCATTTGGGGAGCAAAAAAATCTTTAGCCTGGCTTGTAAAACTAAATTCTATACCAAATTTGTCCATACCTGCATCAAAAAACCATACCACATCTCCAAGATATCATAGAAAAGTATCAGACATTCAAAAACCAAGTGCTATTGCCTTCAGCTGGGGGATCATTAGCTGCATCCGGAGGAGGAGCAACCCTTAGAGGAAATTCCAGTCGTGCAAGAGCAGAAAACTGAAAGCTCAAAGAAAGTAGTGAGAGCAAAGCTACAAAAACAACCAAAGCCTTATCCACAATCTGAGCAAGTACCCAATTCATAAGAAATTCCATACATGCCAAGGTATCATCCAAAGTATCACATATCAGCTCCATTCTTAACTCAAACAATAATTGACCATACCATCCATTACCCAAAATCTCATGACGAGGAAAAAAACCACTGTAATAGAAAGTCCCCACATCAAAATGATAACTATCCAAAGCAGGAAAAACGATATCCCAATTACACATTGTTGGAAACATGAACGTGGAGACCAGGAGATGGACCAATTTAGCATCAAGTAAAACATCATAACAAATTGTAACAAATCAAGACATAATCTCAGAGTAAGAAATATTAACACATATTTCCAACCAACGATTCCCCAAAAGCTTGTGGATTCATAAGCCACCTCATGAGAAAATAGGTTAAAAACCTTACCAAGCTTTTGATAATTATCCTTATTTTCTTCCTCTGGAACCACAGATTCAAGCACTGCTCTATATTTTACAGAAGACAAGAGACTTGACATTTGTAAAAGCAATCACACCAAGACAACCCACAGTACATGTGAAACAAAATGCAGCCTACCACTTTCTAAATAAACTAAGCGAAAGGCATGGAAATTTTTTCTTAATTGAAGTAATAAATGTCCACCAACAACTTACCACCTTGTTGACAACAAAAAAAGATAGACAAAATATCATTTCAATATTGCAAATTGCATCGATGTGATATTTCACAATACATAACAACACTTCAAACTTGACAACCATCAATGATAACTTAATGGGAGAAAACACCTTTGCCAACAAATGATTACAAACATCATAGAACAATGTCATTCCTGCCATGACCGAACTCACACAAATAATCTGCAAGTTAGTACTGGAGAAATCATCAGGCAATAATAGCCCAAGTATGTACATCATATAATACCTCACACATGCCAATATCCATTTTAAGCTAAAAATCCAAGCCTTTGCATCGCACACACCGCCACCCTTGAGTCTATCATGAATATCCACACCCTCACCCTATGAATGACATTGTATATCACTAGTACATAAAATAGAAATACAATTTCTACTTCATATACCAGGCATATAACGATAGTCATCCATAAAATGAACATGTACACAAACTTGACAATTCAAGGAGGGCAGGAAAGGAATTCAAAATCACCAAGAATTAAATAATTTAGAAACAAGACTGCAATAAAACCATACAAAACATTAATCATTTTAAATTCTTTTCCAAACTTTAGAAGGAATTTCTTTGGGATCAACTTTATGAAAATGTGCTTTGCTATCAATAGCTAGATTAGCCAGAAAATCCGCCACTGTGTTAGTTTCTCTATAACAATGACATTTTAAGAAGGAATCAAAATAATCTAACTTTTGTAAAATATGATCAAGCAAATATTGCAACTTCCAGCAATTCGATTTCTTTTTCATAACACTCTGTATTATTACCATAGAGTCACCCTCAATCACTATGTTTTTGATCCTTAATGAGATTACCATATCCAAGCCAAAGGATAAAGCTTGACACTCTGCGAAATTATTAGTACTAATACCAATGTCATGACATTTAGCAAGAATGTGTTGCGCATTATGATAAAAAAATAGCCATCCCAACTCCTACCTACCTAGGGTTTCCCTGAGAGGCACCATCAAAATTAAGTTTGAAATGTCCCCAAGGAGGAGTTTTCCACTTAGTCAACAACCTCTGACCTAAGGACTTATTACTCTTGGAGATTGAGCCATGAGAGGGTAAGATCGAGAGGGATTTCCAAACCCTGGTAACCCTATTATCCCAATGGGAAAAAGAAGACTGGTTACCCAGGTTCTTATAAATCTATGACAATGAAACCTCTGAAATAGACGCTTCATTTTTTTGCAAAACATCCGATATGGAAGAACACACCTTTTTGAAAATCCTACTATTTCATTCAAGCCAAATGTTATAGAGCACAATAGAGGGAGAAATAACCCAAAGGCATGCATAGAAAGATGATGCAAACATGAGAGGCCAAGAACAAAAGTGAGAAACAAGATCCTTACCAATAACAAAAGATAAACCTAATTTTCCTAGTAGCCATTGCCAGCACTCATAAGAAAAATCACAATGAAGAAACAAGTGTGAAAAGGACTCTAGGTTCTTATTACATAGATAACAAGGAAAAACAACAGTAATACCTAATTTGTCCAACCTCATTCCTATTAGAACTCTATCTTGGAAAACCAACCAAGCAAAAGCTCCAGCTTTAGGTAAACAAGCTGAGTGCCAGAACAATTTATAAGTCTAATATGAACAAGTTTTAGCAGGTAAAAGGGAGTAATAACCATCCTTAACAAAATACTTTCCAGAGTCATTCCTAGTCCAAATAAGTTCATCCTCAGAATCTGAGAGAGTGACAATCCTTTCACCTAGAATCTTATCAAACTCTACTTTCAAATGCAGATCCACATCAAGGAAATCAATCGACTTCCATTTAGCCATTTTTAGAGGACCATTCTGAACAATATCAAAATAGTCTGCCACATACGCACCCCAAAGAGAAGTAAGGATTGTAATCAAGGGAGACCAATCTCTAATGATAAACAAGGAACAATGTCTATTCCATGCTTCATCCCAAAACCAAGCTTTCCTTCCATTATGCACAACCCATGAGAGACAGGGAATAATAACCGCTCTGTATTTACATAAAAAATTCTATATGACAGATCTAGAGGGTAGATAAGAAAATTTAAAAATACTTTCTCTAGGACCATTGTTCAGATACTTAGCAAACATAATCTAAGCCCACAAAGACTTTGGCCTATCATAGAGTTTCCAGAACAATTTATCCCCTAATGCTAAATTTTGATTATCCAAATTACGAATACCAGTACCACCTAATTCCTTAGGAAGGCAAATCTTATCCCAAGCTACCAAAGGCAACCTCTTTCTGCCATCCTTATTGTTATTCCAAAGAAATGACCTTAGAGTATATTGCAACTTCACAATAGATATTTTTGGTGATTTTAATACCGACATTAGATAAATAGGAACAACATTCAGAATAAATTTGATTAACATCATTTTACTAGCCAAAGACAACCATTTATGGTTCCAAGAAATAATTCTTTTCGAAATGACTGAAATAACCTTATCCCAAAAGCCAAGCTTGTCTTGCTTAACAAAGAAAGGGATCCCAAGATACGTACATGTCAGATTACCAATCTCAAAACCCCAAAAGGAACGCAATCTCTTCTGGACAAGTAGTGAAGTATTTAGGAAAAAAATTGTTGACTTGTTAACATTTACTTTCTAGCCAGAGAACAAAGCATACTCCTGTATTATCTCTGAAATTACTCTAGCCTCTGCTAAAGAGGCATGATCAAATAACAAAGTATCATCAACAAAGAGACAATGTGAAATATTCTGAGGATAATTTTGAATCCTAATACCTCTCCAAAGACCCCCCAATCTAGCAGCCTTGATAGCCCAACTAAAAGCCTTAGCAAGAAGAATAAACAAAAAAGGAGAAAGGGGATCTCCTTGTCTCAAACCTCTGGAAGAAGAGAAAAAACCACATGGAGAACTGATGCTTTGCACAATGGACAAGGTTAGACTAAAGCCTGTGGTCATATAGCACACAAAAACACAAGAAACCGTTAGTGTTAATCAACCAAAAACTAATCTAAGTAGGCATATCAAAAGAGACACTAAAAACATGATAAAATATTTAACTATGGAAGTAAATACAACAAGGCATCTCCAAATGCCTTTTAACATGCTCTTAGCTCCTTCTCCTTTGTTCCTCTCCTCTCCAAGTTCCAAATTAATGTAGCTCTCAGTAGCTTTTTGCATTATGGATGCTTATGGAGGTTCAAGATTGAAAATGCTTATAAATTATGTTATACAAGTGTGAATAAAAGCTGAAATAAGAGATTTATCTAATTAACTAATTAATTTTAAACCAAAAGAGTGAATATGATGCTAAATGCTCTCAATAAATGCCTATAGATTAGATGCATACAACTTTTGTAGGATCTGGATTATGAAGAAATGGGCTCTATTTATAGGAAAAATGGAGCAATGGATGGTTGAGATTGAGTAATCTCAACAAGGGTCAATGATATTTAATCCATGTGAGGACTTTCAACCCAATCCCAGAATGACAAGTGTCAACATGAGAGGGGTTGAGAGGAGAGGTAATAAGCATAAATGCTTGACATGACCTAAGAGTTAACTTGAGAGTTAAGGTCAAGGTTGGGTTGAATGAATAAATTCTTTATTCAAAGAATAAAGCTTTTATCCAATGGATAAACTCTTGTGCAAAGGTAAAAGGGATAACCATGGTCAAAGCAATAAATACTTGAGGAGACACATGAGTCACATGAGGGTTGAGTTAGGGGTTAACCATAAATGGTCATGTAAGAGCCATAAGTGGTTTAGAAGACTTTAGAGGTTAAATTGTTGAACACACAAATCATTAAATGTTTTCAAAGACTTTGAAGTCTTTGAAAAGTGACTTCAAGTTGCTTAGGAATGTGACAATAATTAGGGGATGGATTAGGCTAATTGATTAGGATTAGATAGGTTCTAGAAGAATTTAGGAAGGGGATTAAGATTCCAAGTGGGTTTGGTGGATGAGGGAAAATAGGATTTTAATTAAAATAAAATTAATTTATTTCAACTTGTGGTTGCAACTTGCATTTGTAGGAAAATGCAAGTGGCTGGGATTTATGATTTAAATAAATATTTTATTTAATTTATTTAAAAGAGGAAAGAGGATTAAATTGAATAAATAGAATTTATTCATTTAATTAATTGTGAATTTGGTTTAATGAATTAATTAAAATTAATTAAATAATTTATTTTAATTAATAGGAGAATATTTTGAAGATGAATTAATTAAATATTAATTTAATTAACTGATGGCTAGTGGATTTTTAATCAAATAAATATGAAATATTCATTTAATTAAAATGGATAGATTTATGTGACTACATTTGCCCCTCTTTGAAACGGTGTAGTTTATCGCGTTGTTTCAAAGAAAGAAAAATAGGTGTGAAGAAATGCCCCATAAAATATTAATTTCATGGGTGGTATGCCTCCTTGAGAGATGGGCCGAAAATTTTTGAAAAATCGGGCGATCTCTCGAAAAAGAATGAAAATTGGCAGGGTGGTAGAAGAGAAGATTTTAGCAACGCCGGTGAAAAATAGAAGAAATTAGAGAGAAAATGACGAAATGGGAGGCTCAGGAAGTTCACAGGGACCACGACGATCAACGGGGGGAAGATATGGTTACGGTGAAGGGTATTTATGGGGAGGAAGGAGTGAAAACAAGCTCATTTGCATTCACGTCCATAGTGAAATTTGAGCTCTAATAGTGACCTTTTGGAAGAGCAAGCAACAGTCAGGATGCCGATTCCCATAGTAGAGCACCGATTAGAGAGAGTCCGTCGATTCCAACGGCTAGACGACTATGGACAAACGGTATGTGAATTTGAATTTTTTATTTTTATGCATTTTTTATATGTGACTACAATAGCACTAAAACTGTGTTTGGGCATTGTTGTCAATTTAATTAGCACTATTGCATAGTGGTTTTAGCGCTGTCGTCCAAAGTTGCGCTATTGTATAGCTATTTTAACGCGTTTGTTTTTGTAGCACCATTGAGTAGCTGATTGAGCGTTATTGTTGTGAAGTAGCACTATGGTATAGTCAAAGTAGAGCTATTGCTAGTTTAGCGCTATTGCCTAGTTGATTGAGCGCTTTTGTAAGCATATTAGCGTTGTTGTATGCAAAATAGCGCTGATGTGTAGTAAGATAGATGCCCCAGTGTGTTTGAACAAAAATCTTCCGATGCCAATGATGGATGGATGGAGAGATGAGGTGAGAGTTGTTTTGAACCATAGCAGCCCTGACGAGACTTAGGTCATTAGGATAAATGCTTGTTGAAGTCTAGGTGTGCCATGATTGCTTACTTGTTGAGACCCGAAGATACTTTATCAAGTATCTGTTGATAGTCTAGGTTTAAACTTTAAGAAAGTTTGAAACAAAAAAGCTGATGACGATGGTTGATGCATGTGTGCAGGAGGATCTACACGTCTTATAGTTGCGCAAGAGGCATTCCGCCACACAGGTGTTGCGCGATCATTTGATTTTATTCCAGCGATAGGCTTGTATGATGTGATGTATATGCTTGTGATTTAGATGAATCACAGTTTGATTACAACATTGATAGAGCGGTGGCATAGTGAGACATGTATGTTTCACTTAGCATAGGGGGAGATGACAATTACACTGGAGGATGTATGGCACATCCTGCACATTCCCATTCGAGGAGAGCTGGTGACATATGACCGATCTTGGGGGATATCAGCTATACAATGGTTTTTTGAGGAGGATGTGTATATTGATGATGGGTCAATAGCCTGGGAGGAAATAGCAGCCTTGTATGAGCCATTACCAGCAGTGTTATTAGGGATTGTTGGGGGACTGTTGTGTCTAGATAGACGATCACATGGACTTGCCATTGGTTGGGGTCAAGTGATCAAGTAGATGATTACATAGGGGACCTGGTTTGCATGGGGATCGTGCGTGCTATCGCACTTGTATCGGGATCTACATGAGGTAGCATACTGAGGGAGGGGCTCATTGGGAGTGGGTATCACGTTGCTGCATATCTGGGCATGGGAGTATCTACCTGTGACTCGACTGATCAGTCTAAGATTCTGAGTAGTGGATCAGCCATATGTATATATGTATGGTGGTATGATGAGTCAGCCCCACCTGGGGAAGTTAAAGTGGTGGCGGCAGACACTAGAGGACTTGGATACAGTGATCTGGAGGCCTTACATTGAGTGTGAGCCATGGGAGGATGATGTGGAGGCATTTCCATATGTGTTCATGACACTCTACCTCATTGGTAGGACAACCTGAGACAATTTGGGTGGAGGCAGGGATTACCGAGTGGTTCAGGAGAGTATGCACGGGTAGTAAGAGAGAGGTACTTATGGGGGCCAGTGCTACCCTATGATCAGGCATTGGTAGAGTTCCACACACTACAGGGGAGACCATGGAATATGAGGTTGGGGATGGTGGATGCTGGAGTGTCAGAGGAGCATATGCAGTATATTTCAGCACATCCGATTATGTGGATATCAGATCCGACAGAGCTGATTCCATATTTTGAGGAGGAGAGGGGATGGAGATAGAGGAGGAGAGGAGGTCATGAAGTAGTAGGGGGATGGGGGAGAGGGGATGGTGGTGGTGGGGATGGAGGAGGAGGAGGAGGTGGCTGATTCAGAGGTGGAGGTGGGGTGGTGGTAGATTACAATGGAGAGGGAAAGGTGGCCAGCCATTGCAGCTATCTCAGGGACCCTTGATGCAGGGAGGCATGAGATTAGGTGGCAGGGTTGCAGGCGAGGGATAGGTACCTATGGATATAGAGGAGGGAGCCATTGGGGAGACACCTATGGATATGGGGGAGGGAGCTATAGGTGGAGATCTATGGGATCATATGATAGGATATTTGTAGACTCGCGTAGAGAATTTGGAGGCAGAGGTAGCAACTAGAGATGTGTAGTTGTTTGCACGAGAGTCAGAGCTGACTTTAGTGCTGCGGGAGAGAGATCAGGCCATGGATAGGGTGATCCAATTGCAGGAGAGAGTGAGGGTTTTGGAGGGAGTACAAGGACAGGGGCCATTTGTGGAGGCATTGGCTAGGGAGGTACGAAGAGCAGGTGGAGAGGTTGATTACTGGCGGGGCTTATGTGAGCAGGAGGTGCCATCTAGTCGACGGGCATTGAGTTATTCATAGTTGCATTGGAAGAGATCAGAGCAGTCTCAAAGGATGCAGAGCAGTGGTGGTGTGATGGGTCCTCCCCGGAGAGATAGATCAGGTGGTTCAGGGGCTAGTGGGGGAGCAGGTGGAGATGGTGATGCAACATCTGGTTAGAGTGGCATTTGAGAGAGAATTTTGTATGCATTTATTTTATCATTTGGACTGTACTTTGGATGGCTCTTGGTAGCCGATATTTTGGACTTCATTGTACTCTGATACATGTATATTTTTGGTGATATGATATGATATATGAGGAGATCCCATATTTTATGGTGATATGCATTTTGATGATATGTATGGATGTTTATGTAGGATGATGATTTTATGATTTTATGCACAGATGGATAGTTGTACTTGCTATATGTATGTGTTTATGAGATGATTCCTATATGGATGTCTTATGATGATTCATTTTTATATGATGTCTATATGCATATTTTATGATGCGATGCTAATATGTGGATGCAGGTTGATTTATGTGTTCATGATGTGTTTGGTGATGTAATATCTTATGTATGTAATGCCATGATGGTTATGTATGCATAATGCAATGATGATTATGATAGTACTTTGGTTTGTATTTTGATGAGACAATGCAATGATGCTAATTTAATGTGTGGAATGAATGATGTATATATGTAAATGCATCTAGATGGTTTCTTAGATTTATGTAATATGGATAAACAAGTGTAAAGTACAAATGTTTAAATGATGATTTCTAAATGAATGCATATGGATAATGTATGGACCAATGTTGAGGCAAATGATTTTGCTTGATGATTCTAAATGTCAGAAAATATGATGAAGTGAAATGATAATGCAACTCATGAATAACTGCACCTTAATGCAATTAAAAAGTAGAATGAATGCATGTTTGTAATGAATCCTTAATTAAATGAATTGAAGGAGTATAAAAATATACTAAATGGATAAATGAATTCACTTAACTAATGGATAGATAAATAGGTGTATGCAACGATAAATGATGATAAATGATGATTGGTAACTGACACTAAATGAATGCATAGTAATGGCTAATATAATCAAGGACAATTTTGTCATATGAATGAATCTTTATTTCATGATTATGCAATGATAAAATGATATAATCAGACTAATGTCAATAAACGATAATGAACTATATGTAATTTTATGCAACTAAATGATATGAAATGCACTCGATTCAAATGCAACTAAAAGTAATGATGATGATTTGATAGATGAATGCAAGGTTGTTTAGACTTTGCATGATGCACTAATGATGTATCAGAGTACTCTATCACGATTGTATCCAAGACCAACTCAATTTTCACATAACTGCTCATATTAACTTTGTTCACACTTGCATACAAAACCATGCATATGAATAATGAATGAGTAAATGGATGGGTGATATGGAACATAATGCAATATAAATAGATAAGATGGAATGACGATCCATAGTGCTTTATTTTCATCATTGAGCTTTTTAAAATGTTGTAAGAAAATACAAGCAACTTGACATAATGATTCAAGATGACCTGAGTATTCCTTATATGGATTTTGATATGGAAAGTTAATACAAGGAACTTGATATAATGGATTAAGTTGACTTGAGTATTACTTGCGGAACAGATAAGGATTATCTCCTTTCATGCATGAGTTGGAACATCCTCCTTGATCTTTTGCCGATCAAATCCTGAGACAAGATCATACCATAGTAAGAGATAAACCATTATCAAGTTTGGATGAGGCAGTTAGGAACCAAAGATGGAGCATTGTATCTGCAGGCAAACAACATATATAAAGAATAAAGAATATGGACCCTTTATAATGGTTCATGCTCATATGGTCAAGGTATATGCTATAGTCAGCAAGCCGTAGTGATCTATGACTGTATTTCGCATAAGAACACGTAGCTTAGTGAACTTCCCATGTAGACACCATTAGGAAATGCCCCAGTACTTCATCAAAATAATTCATAGAAGACATATAAACAATGCTGGAGGAACCATCCCGACCATTCTAATCACTTGTGGATATCCCGGAGTAGCGTAGGAACCTGATATAAATGAAGAAATGACCCACAAATCTAACCAAGTACTTGATAGTTTAAACAAAATTTTCTTGTCAAAGAAAATGTCATTATGTCTTTGTTTTGGTAAGGAAGGGTGCATCCTTGTTAATACAGTTTGCGTGTGTTGATGTTGATTGTTTGGTTGATCGGATAAGTGGTCATTTGTTTGAGTTTTTCACAATGTTTGCTTGGTATCCCCTTGAATTCGTATATACAAAGCGTTGCCATGTTTTTGTTTATTTGATTTTTTATGATGTTTTTGGATTTTGTGAGAGTTTTTTTAATGTTTTTGGAGTCTTTGTGATTGTTTTGAATGTTTTTGGAGTCTTTGTGATTGTTTTGAATGTTTTTTGATTTTGTGAGATAGTTTTGAATGTTTTTGGATTTTGTGAGGTAGTTTTGAATGTTTTTGGATTTTGTGAGATAGTTTTGAATGTTTTTGGATTTTGTGAGATAGTTTTGAATGTTTTACTCAATGAATCACAAGTAATGTAGAATCCACTTCCATCAACTAGATTAAGGGCATTGCCCCCAATTTTAGACATGACTATGAAAAACTAGGATGCGAGACGCATAAAGTACTATCCTGGATTGCAGATCAATAACAAGCCATGACTCTGGATGGATGGATGAGTGGATGAAATGAATGTGACCGAAACAAGTCTAAAAGACAATGGAGCCATAGCCTTTATGAGTGGCACCTATTTACCAAGTTTTCACCTTCGCACTTACCCAAGGTGCCACCGGAGTGGTTGTTCACCGTTTGGTTGCATGATTTTTCTTTACTATTTTTAATGTTTTTGTAATTTCTTCAGGACATTTATTTGAATTTTTTTGGTGTTTTCTGGTATGCATGGGAGCCTGATGCTCTGTGAAATTTATGTATAAAACCATTTGAGGTGCATGCTATAGATCGGGTTTGCGATTGGTTCTCCTTCTGAAGTAGCCAGCTGATTTGCCCTAGACCCAAATACAATAGTGATAACATATGGACCCAGCCAGTTTGATTCAAACTTTCCTTGATGTTCTCAGTTGGGTTGGTTACGAGGATTCTCTCAAAGAACAAGATCACCTACCTCAAATGTATGAGGTCTAACTCAGTGATTATAGCTCCTGCTCATGCATTGCTAATAAGCTTTGAGGTGGTTGTATGCAGCTTGTCGTTTCTTATCAAGTAGCTCTAAGTCTTGGAGATGGGACACTCTGTATGCTTCATCATCGATGAGATTGTGCAAGGAAACCCATAGAGATGGTATCTCAACCTTGATAGGTAAGAGAGCCTCCGCGCCATAGACTAGTGAGTAGGGAGTTGCACCTGTAGGGGTTCGAATGCTAGTTCGATACGCCCATAGGGCTGGATTCAATTTAACATGCCAATCACGACCGACATCATTGACTTTCTTCTTGAGGATTCTTAATATGTTCTTGTTTGATGCTTTGGCTTGACCATTGCCTTGTGGGTAATAGGGAGTGGAAAAGCGGTGTTGGATGTGAAACTTCTCATAGAGCTCACGGACATCCTGATTTTTGAAAGGAAGCCCATTATATGTGATGATGGACATGGGTACACCATACCGGTAGATGATGTAATTAAGGATGAATGAGGTGATCTGCTTGCCGATGACTTGGGTAAGTGGAACAACTTCGATCCACTTTGTGAAGTATTCGATGGCAGTAATAATGAATTTGTGGCCGTTGGATGAAGATGGATGGATTTTACTCACAAGGTCAAGTCCCCATTGACAAAAAGGCCATGGTGTTGTGATTGGTTGCAATTCCTGTGTAGGTGCATGTATCAGGTCTCCATGAACTTGGCATTTCTTTCATTTTTTGACAAAATAGTAGGAGTCTTTTTCCATGGATGGCCAATAGTATCTAGTGTGCAGGAGTTTCTTGGCTAGTGACAGACTGCTTGCATGAGTTCCACAAATTCCTTCATGTACCTCTTCCAAGGCCTTTGTTCTCTCATCTTGTTCCAGACATTGAAGGAGAGTACCATCAAGACTGCATTGGTATAGGGTTTCAACAATAATGGTATATCGAGCGGTTTGGTGAATGAAGGTTTTAAGTTGGTTATTTGATTGGTTAGGAGGAAGTGTGTGATCGCGGAGGTAGGTGTATAACTCACCGTACCATGGGGATTCAGAACCGATAAGGCGACATATCATCCCAGATTTAGGGATATCATAAGCGGGAATCCAAAGCTGTTCGACCAAGAATTCGTAGCATGTTGAATTATATGGAAGATCTAGGAGAGATGCAATGGTAGCCATAACGTCAATAGCTCGATTCTGATCTCTGGGTATTTGCTCAAAGGTGATAGTAGTGAATGATGTTTTTAATTTTTCCACCATTTGTTTGTAGATCACGATTTTTTCATACTCGGTTTGATATTCACCTGTTGCTTGTCGAATGACCAGTTCGGAGTCACCATATACTTGTAGTTCTTGTAACTTCCATTGTATGGCTAGCCTGAGTCCTATGATCAAGGCCTCATATTCAGCTATGTTGTTTGTACATAAAAATGTGAGCATGTAAGACTTCAGGATGTTGTCACCTTGAGGTGTGATAATCAGAATGCCTGCCCCCGAGCCATGCCTAGTGTATGAACCATCAAAGTATAGTTTCCATGGTTGTGCTGTTGTAATCATGAATATCTCTTCATCTAGAAAATTGGAAATGAGAGGATGATTGCATATAAGGGGAGAATTGGCCAACTGATCTGCAATAACTCGACCCTTAATAGCCTTACGGTCCACATACTTGATGTCAAATTCACTTAGAATCATCACCCATTTGGCTAAGCAGCTTGTCTATGCTATTTTTTTGAGTAAGTACTTTAGTGGATCAATCTTTGTAATGAGCTGTACTTTATGTGTCAACAAATAGTGCCTCAGTTTAGTGGCTGCCAAGATTACTGCTAGGCAAGCTCGCTCAATAGGTGTGTAATTGAGTTCATAGCAAACCAGTGTGCAAGAGATGTAGTAAACAACACACTCTTTCCCTTCTGTATTGTGTTGTGCCAACAATACACCTAATGTTGTATTTGTTGCTGAGATATAGAGTAATAAAGGTCTACTTGGATCTGGTGGGATCAACAATGGTGTATTCATGAGATAGTCTTTAAGCATCTGAAATGCTTGCTGGCATCTGGTATCTCATTGAAAGCCGATGTTCTTATGTAACAGGTGTGTAAAGGGGTGACACTTATCTACCAGTTGTGCAATGAATCTTTGGATGGATTGGAGCCACCCTTGTAATGTCCTTAGCTGACTAATATTCTTTGGAGGTGGCACGTCCATGATTGCTTTGACCTTTGCAGGATTGACCTCAATGCCTTTGCTTGAGACAATGTATCCTAGAAGTTTCCTAGAGGTTATTCCAAAGACACATTTCTTTGGGTTGAGTCGAACATGATATTGTTCTAGTCTGTCAAAGGTTTGCTCTAATATGTCCAAATAACCTTCTCTTGTGAGTGATTTTTCCAGTAATTCATCAACATAATCTTCCATTATAGTATGCATCATGTCATGGAAGATGGTGGTCATTGCTCTTTGATAGGTTGCTCCTGCATTCTTTAGACCAAAAGGCATTACATTCCAGCAGTATATTCCCCATGGACATGTGAAGGTCATCTTATGTTGATCCTCTGGTGTGATCTTTATCTGATTGTACCCTAAAAAGCCATCCATGAGAGAAAGCATGGCATGTCCTGCTGTTAGGTCCACTATTATGTCAGTGTTTGGTAGGGGGAAGTCATTTTAGGACATGCTTTGTTCAGATCTCTAAAGTCAGTACAAATATAGATGCTCCCATTTGGTTTGTCGACAGGAATAATATTGGATATCCAATCTGCATAATCAATTGGTCTAATAAAACCAACATCTAGGAGTTTCTTAAGCTTTGCTTTGACTAGTACTGCAATCTAAGGATGCATCTTGCGAAGCTTCTGCTTGATAGGTTTGGCTCCTTCTATGACGGTGAGGTGATGCATGACTAAATCAGGATCAAGACCAGGCATGTCTGCATATGACCAATCAAAGTTGATCTGACACTTTTGGAAGAACTCTACAAACTTAGGTTGTTCCTCTGGAGTTAAAAGAGAGGCCAAATGTATGTGGTGAGGAGTTTCAGGAGTCCCCATGTTGTATTCTTTGGTTTCCTCAATGAGAATTGTTGATCATTCCTGCTGTGTACTAGAGGGGAGAATGTCAAACCTTTCACCCTCAAGCACCTCAGAGAGGTTTTCACCATTGGATACGCTATTTCTTTTTACTTTTGTAGGATCAAATAGTGCCACAGTGTGGTTTTCACTGGAATATCCATGTTTTACTGTTATATTTTTGCAGCTGAAAGGTTTGGCATCTACCCCGAAGTATGCTGCATTGTTAAGTTCTATGGCGAATCCATCTTTGTGATCCCCACTTGGTATGTTATCCCATAGTTCCAAAAAGTCAATGATCGCCTTATTGTTTTGGAAATGGTCAAGACATGGGGGATTAGGTTGGTTCCATTCAATGAGTTTAGGATGGATAATGGGCATTACCTCATCGATTAGATTAGATGTGTCAATGAGGGTTAAGACGTTGTGGTGAAGGTCATTGATGGTACTCTCCCTGTCAGAATCAGGCGTAGGATGTGACGTAGGGTCTGTGGAAGAAGTTTCTAGTTCAGGAACCCAAGAGGTCTTTATCTGTGCTTCTGCGTAAATAGGGATGTCTTTGCGGGGTGGAGGTGGTGATGTGTCTTCCTTATCTGAAGTATTAAGCTGTATGGAATCAAATTCCCACTCATGTGAGTCAGTCTTTGAGTCACTTTCCAGTAGTTGATTACTGTACCATACGGGGATATCCTTTGAGTTAAACACTACAGGTGTGATCAGTTGATGTACCTTTGGAGGTGAAATGATTGGTGTTGTAGGAAGGATTATGAGGATCAATGAATTTGATACAAGGAGTATCAGTAGTGTTGACTCTGTTGCTTCTGCTAGAATTGCTGGTGGTGTTGACACTGTTATAGGTTCTGATACAATTGCTACTGCTAATGGTGCTATTGATGTTATTGCTGCTGCTAATGGGGTTACTGGTTTGATTGGTGGGATGATGGGTATTGTAGATGGTTGTGTTAGGATTTTTAGCCTCATTGGGGTAGTTGATATGGTGTTTGACATTGCTTTTATAACCAATAGTGACCTTTTTGTAATAGGCTGATATAGTAGTTTGCTGGGTTTCCCTTTGAATTTGAGCTTAGGAAGAATGTCCTTTTGAAAGCCTAGGCCAGTGTTATATTTGGGCTTTGATTCCGGCTGCAGCGGTTCATGTTGTCCTTGCTTGCAAGGTCCTAGAGCACTCTAACCATCATAACCCATTATTTGCATAATGAGAAGGCCTTTGCCATATTGATCTGTGGGAAGCTTAGCTTGTGGAATATCGGTGGTGATGGGATCTTTATAGATCCATTTTTCTCAATCTTCATCTCTGGTCTATTCTTCTCGACTCTTTGCAAGGATGAATGGTGTTAAAGTACATGCTCATTTGACCAGTGGCGTTTGAAGTAACCATTGAGGTTTGCCATGTGTCCTAGGAGAAATAGGCATTTGTCCAACACAAAATAGTTGGCTCAAATTGTACTCCCCAGGACCTTCCTCTGCTATCTTCATCTTGGGCTTCTCTTGCATGGGTATAGTAGTGTTTGAACTAGAAAGAGAGGCTAGACTTACGTATGATGTGGATGAGATGGCTTCTCTATTGTTGGGAACGGTAATCTCTAGTTGATGACTGATATTATGACAATATGCAAATGGGTTTGCATCACCCGAGATTGTGATTTCTACACCATTATGCGGGAACTTGATACACTAATGGTAGGTGGATGGAATGACTTGCATGGCATGTATCCAAGGTCTTCCTAACAATAAATTGTATGGCAGAGGAAGGTCCAGAACTTCATAGATGATGTGTTTCACCATAGGGCCCACTTGGATTGGTAGCACAACTGCTCCTTTGGATGAACGCTCAACATCATCATAGGGTTTGATTATTATCTTCTTTCGGGGATCCACTAATTCAATTGCATATCCCAATGTTGTGATTAATTATAGTTTACAGATATTCAAGCCTGCTCCATTGTCAATCAAGACTCGCTTGATCCTATGTTGGTTGACAAACCCTTCAATGTGTAGTGAAGTGTTGTGAGGTTGCTGGAAGGATGAGTTGTCACTTTCAGAGAAAGTGAGACAAGGTGATGACCTTATATTTCCAACCATGGCTTGGAACTGATCTATATTTTGGTTTGCAGGGATTGACGCTTCTTGGAGAGCTTGATCCAAGATTGTTTTATGGGATGGAGATAGGCGCAATAAATCTAAGATAGATATTAGTGCAGGCATTTTGTCTAACTGTTGCACAAGGTTATACTACTTTGGGATAGATGGGGTGCCTTGTGGAGCTGCTTTTATGGTAATCTTGCTGCGACATGTAACAACATTGCAAGTGGAGCTGGGATTTTTTATGGTAATAGTTGCAATTTGTTCACTGACATCATATAGGTGATTCATAATGTAATTATATGCGGCTTGTGTATAATAAGTGGTATATGTGTTTCTCCCTGAAGTGGAAGGACCCCTTTGATCTTGTGATGGAAGTGGATTTTTAAACATGAGATGATCATTGTTTGTTGTTTTGGGGTCATGTCCTTCGATTTTTCTTTCACCTCGATCAATAAAATTCTGAATAAGATCTTTCAATCTGTGATAATTGCTTGTCTTATGCCCTTTCCCTTGATGGAAATCACAATGTTCAGTATCCCTCTACCATGAAGGTTTGACTTGAGGTTCATAATTTGATGTTTTGGGTTAGGTAACCATATTTTGAGAAACCAACTGACGTAACACTGTTTAGATGGGTTCCCCTAAGGGAGTGTATGTTCCTTTTGGTTTAAAATTTTGTTGACGTTGTCTGGGTTCCTCTTGAGATGTGTTGTAGCCTTGATTTAGAGGAGAAACCGTGTTATTCTTGGGTGGGGGCTTTTGTCCTGAAAATTGAACCACAAGTTGTGCACTTTTGATAGTTCTTTTATCCACAACCCCATCATTGACGACGTTTTTGTTTTTGTTCTAGAAGCTAGGCTTGTCACTATTGAAGCACGGGTGAGGGCCATCCTTTTTCTCATTATATATCTTGATAAGCCCTTTTTTGATGAGAGCTCGCTCACATTTTAAGCCTTTTGTGATCATGTCATTGAAAGAGTCTGTGTCTTTTACGTCTAAGTGAAATTCCATTTCGTCATTTAAGTTGGAAATAAATATTTCCACTAGTTCTTGTTCAGGTAACTGAAGAGAATGTCTGCTAGACATTTGACGCCATCTTTGCAAAAAGATGGAAAATAGCTCACCTGGTTTTTGTTTAGTGTTACATAGATCAACCATTGTGATATCACGTTCAATGTTGCGTGAATAATGTGCCAAGAATTTCTGGATGAGTTCTTCAAATGTCCTAATGCCACCTAGTAATTGGGAAAACCATGATGTGGTTGTTCCTCCCAAGCTTTGGGGAAAAAGTCGCATTAGGTAAGTATCCTCATATGCCACTTCGAGGCAAGCTGAATGGAATTCTCTAACATGATCACAAGGATCTTCTCTATACTTTTCAAACTTGGGTGTTTCAAACCCTCACAAAAAAGGTGACATATGAAGATTTCTATCAAAGGGATAGGGACAAATGTCATTAAGTGAAAATTGATTGGTTTTTACACCACTATGAAGTTGTTGGGCGAGATTCTCGACTTGTTGTCGCAACATGTCTATTTCATTTGGAGGAGGAGGAGGTGGGGGATTTCCTTGATGAAGGTTATATTTGATGTGATCTCGACCTCTTTTATCCTCATTACGACTTTGGTGCTTTGATGCTTGTCTTAGTTGTGCAACATCAAAGTCAGAGGGTAGTTTAGCCCCCTCTTGAGAAAGTTTTAAGAAGTGAGCATTCGTATTTCTCCTGAGTATTTCGTCAAAAAGTATATTAAAGAGAGGGTTGTGTTGTGCCCTTTCTATTGCTGTAGAAGTAGGAGTACTTGGATTTTTATCATTTGCGTTTCCTCCAAGGGCTTCTTGGAATTCATTAATATTTTCCTCCTCTTCCTCTTCAATTTCTTGTTGACTAGACCTGGATCTGGTATGAGCCATTTTGTTTACAAGTTTTTGTTGAAGTTTGATGAAAATGATGATTAGTTGGTGATGAAATGAAAGATTGATGTTTGGTGAAGTGTTTTGCATAGGGATCCCTAGCACTAAAGGTAGATGTTACCAAAGTTCTTTCTTGAATTGCTTGTTGTGTTTTGATTGACAAAGTTTGATGTGATAAGGTTCAAAGGAATCTGAGATGTGTTACAGACTCAACTACCTAGTAACGAGAAGATTCACTCATAGACTAGTTTTAACTTGCGTAGAAATGTCTCTTAGGATGAGTTTATCCTAGATGTAGAGACACTCTAAAAGTGATGTGTTGCATTTGATTCAAGCAATATTGAAATAGAACTTAGAAAAAAAACCTTTTGATGTTTTGAGAGTTGGAATGGATTGATGATATGTGAATATGATAATGGATGAGATATTTAACTTCAATAGAAACTTTGTGTTACAAAAGGAACAAACTCTTCCTCCTCTTGTTCAGGGGTTGGTGGTTCTTCCCTAACTGAGTTATATGTGATACAAATATCTGGAAAGAAGACAGGATTTATTTTGCCTCCTTTGTTCTTGTGATAACTCAAAGCTCGATATTGCATAAAAGCTCTACAGTTTAATGATTCTTGATCAAACTCGTTTGATTTCCCTTGAAGGTAAAGACACACGTGACGTAAGAAGGTTCTATAAGAGACAAAGATTTGTCTATTAAGATAGAAGAATTTCCTTCTTTTGATAAAATCCTTTGAGCTCAGTGGTCTTTTCTTCAAGTTGATGTGTTGATGAAGATTCTTCTTTCTCAAGATGTGAAGAATGGTCATATAGTTTGATACTTTTGTTGTTGCTCTTTGTTTTGGATCTTTTTGAAAACGTTTGGTGTTGGATGAATACTTGTTTTGGATTTTGGATTTATGATGTTTCTTTGACAAGAAAACAAAGCAAGCACACAAACACAAGAATGTTGCCTCAAAAGGCACAAGCAAGTATGGGTCTAGATCAACTCAATGTTTTGAACTTTTTATGATCCTTTCCTTTAAATGTATTTTAGGTGTTTCCAAAGCCTGAAGTCAGCTCAATTTGCACTGGTCTTGACTCAAAAACGAAAACACTTCAAACACTTTTTATCCCTAAGGTCAAATGGCCAGTTGCAATAATTTCAGCCCACATCTTGATATTTCTTCGACTTTGGTACTACATACCTTATGAATCCCGTCGTGGCAGGTAAGGATGTGATATACTTAGTCTTGTGCAAGTATAACAAATAGATGATCCCTATGATGGGGGAGTCACCACTTTTATCAAGCTACAAGTAACCTTTCAAAAAGCTATGTTTCTACTCAAGGAAATATGTATGGTGAGTATCTTGGGAGAAAAACCATCTATGCTCTTTCACTGAATTTATCACAAATATCCTCAATCAATAGAATGGGTGGGCTACTACTTAAAAGTGTTTAATCATTTTCAATGTTTTTGGACATAAGTTCATTCTACAGTGACTCACTTAAGAGCCTTGTAACTTGTGGTGGGGCCCATTTGTCCTTTCGACAAGTTACACTGTAGGAACAACTATACCCAAGGCTACAGCTTTCGCTCTCACCTGATTTCTATAGCGGCTTGAAGGATTTACCGCACGAGGTCGTTCCCAAGAGTGATGTGTCTCTTGGGAGGCCTCTCTTAAAAAGATAAAACTTGAGTGTTACTAACACTTTCTCTTGCACCTAGGACCATGAAAGCCAAGGGAGAGATTAGTGTGTGTTAGAAGTAGGACCACTCGACCAACTCTTTTGCACAAGTGTGCCAAACACAAAATACACTTGTTCTTTTTAACTTGTCATTGCAATGATGTTCTATCTAATTGGAGATGTTGCTCCAACAACCATGATGTTATTTTTAACTTCAAAGGCACTATGTTTGAGTAAACTAGTATTTGAAAATCCTGGTCAACTTAATGAAAAACACGTTTGCATGAAGTAAAATCATTTTTGCAAAACAAGAGACAAGTTGATTGTTCTTTTTACTTGCACAAAATCTAAATGTTGATTATGATTTTTTCTTAAATTTGATGCAAGAAATGAGATTTGTCTTGTCTTGTTTTAAGCACCAAATAAAAGTTAATCCTAACTTGCAAGAAATAAAGTTTGTTTTGTGATTTTTTAGAGCACCAAAGATGAAGTTTGAATCCTAACTTGCAAATAAATGAATTTTGTTTGTAATTTTTTAGAGCATCAAAATGAAGTGGATCCTAACTTGCAAAGAAATAAAAATTTGTTTGTAAGTTTTTAAAGAACCAAAATGAAGTGGATCCTAACTTGCAAAGAAATAAAATTTGTTTGTAAGTTTTTAGAGCACCAAAATGAAGTGTTTTTTATTTTTAAGCCAAAAAAAGAGTTAGTTTAAAACCTGCACATGAAGCAAAAAGTTTGTGAAATCCTAAAAATATGGTGGGCTTCCACAAGCCTAAAAAAATTTATTTTATCGGTTACATGACCTTTTTAACAACATCTGTCACAATAGCGCTACTCTATGTGAAAACAAAAGCGCTACTTAACAAAAACACGCTAAGGTATATACAAAGGCACTAAACTACAATATGTAAACAACAATACAAGAGCGCTAAAGTATGGACAAACGCGCTAGTTAATAAGCAAAAGCATTATAATATGGGCAATAGCGCCAAATTTGAGACAATAGCGTCATTGTAAGAACAATAGCGCTAAAATATCAAATTGCAATAGTGCTAAAGCGCGGGCAAAAGCACCAAAGCGCGACCCGTGTGTCAAGCTAAACAGTCAAAAAGTTAGTTTTGTAAAAAATTAAAATTTTGTTGGTTGTTGGATTCACGTCAGGTTCACCAAATGATGCTCTACAAAATGGACAAGGTTAGACTAAAGCCTGTGATCGTATAACACACAAAAACACAAGAAACTATTAGTGTTAATCAACGAAAAACTAATATAAGCAGGCATATCAAAAGAGACACTAAAAACATGATAAAATATTTAACAATGGAAGTAAATACAACAAGGCATCTCCAAATACCTGTTAACATGTTCTTAGCTCCTTCTCCTTTGTTCCTCACCTCTCCAAGTTCTAAATTAGTGTAGCTCTCAACAACTTTTTGCACTATGGATGCTTATGGAGGTTCAAGATTGAAAATGCTTATAACTTATGTTATGCAAGTGTGAATAAAAGCTGAAATAAGAGATTTATCTAATTAACTAATTGATTTTAAACCAAAAGAGTGAATATAATGCTAAATGCTCTCTATAAATGCCTATAGATTAAATGTATACAAGTTTTCAGGATCTGGATTATGAAGAAATGGGCTCTATTTATAGGAAAAATGGAGCAATGGTTGGTTGAGATTGAGTAATCTCAACAAGGGCCAGGATTGAATGATATTCAAACCATGTGAGGACTTTCAACCCAATCCCAAGATGACAAGTGTCAACATGAGAGGGGTTGAGAGGAGAGAGAATATGCATTAAATGCTTGACATGACCTAAGAGTTAACTTGGGAATTAAGGTCAAGTTTGGGTTGAGTGAATAAATTCTTTATTCAAAGAATAAAGCTTTTATCCAATGGATAAACTCTTGTGCAAAGGTAAAAGGGGTAACCATGGTCAAAGCAATAAATGCTTGAGGAGACACATGAGTCACATGAGGGTTGAGTTAGGGGTTAACCATAAATGGTCATGTAAGAGCCATAAGTGGTTTAGAAGACTTTAGAGGTTAAATTGTTGAACACACAAAGCATTAAATGCTTTTCAAAGAATTTGAAGTCTTTGAGAAGTGACTTCAAGTTGCTTAGGAATGTGTGTTGGCAAATGCACACTCCAATGAGATATTGTAGGTGATTGAATGTTTTGTCATTGATGGCAACCTTACAATCCTATGACACCGACAAGGCAATTTACTGGCACTGGCAAAGTCAGACTCTACACTGGCACATAGACCACTAGCACCGACAGTGAAAGGAAGCATATCGACACAGAAGTGAACAAGAATTTTGTTTATAATATTTTTTGTTAATTATTGTAAAATCATTGTAAGCTGACTTGGCAAGATGTAAAATGGCTCATATATATAAGAGTTCATTGTAGAACATTGTAGTAATAAAAAAAAAGAAGATGGAAGGAGATTATTAGGCGAAATAAGGTAGACCTATTATTTGAATTATAGGTTAAGGGTTTATGTATAAAGCAGAGCTATAAACCGGTACTGGATCTGGCATAGTAGATGCTATTTTGAAGTAGTACAAGACATTGGATTTATAGAATCCATTTAGTAAGTTAGTCAGACTTCCCATTTTATAATTGAGCAGTGAGCTCTAGGCACTTGGCCTTCCTGCATGTGCAGGCCCCTATTGTAGCAGTAATATTCTCTTATTGGCCAGTAAGTGAATATTGTGGGTCACAAATCCCACTGAGGTTTTTCCCACACTGGGTTTGCTCGTTAAACTACTATGTTATGGTGTGTTTTTCATGTGGTTGTTATCTCTGTTTATTGCATTATTTCTTGTTTACCGGTACACAATATTAATATGCTTTACATGTTTTAAGTTAAGAAAACCATTTTATCGGTCAGATACTGATTCACCCCCCCCTCAGTATCTGTGGGAATCCTAACAATTGGTATCAGAGCTTGGTCCTCTATTTTCAGAAGCCTAACAATTTGAGGAAGATCTTGACACTGGTAGAGATGGAAAACTTGATGAAGCAATTAGAAGCAGCTCTCTCAGACAATGATGCAGAAAAATTAAAAAATATTAAACTTGAAGATGACCTAAATGATGCATAGGATATTATTCAAGCACTTCAAGAAAATCTTACCATTGCAAGAAATAAGAGAAGAGAACTTTGTGAAAAGATGCAAAATGAGAATGATGAAAATGAAACTCTTAGTGATCTGATAAATAAGATGAAACAAGAAAACATGACAACAAAGAATGAGATGCAGGATATGACTATGAGATTTTGTAAGGAAATTGAAGATAGAAAGAAGAATGAAGAAGATTTGACTAGAAGACTAAGTGATGTTGCAAATGAGAACACAAGACTTAGCTATGAAAATGATTTGTTGAAGATAGATCTGATGCATGCACAAAATGACTCAAATGAACTTATGAGACAGAAAGAAATCTTGGCAAGAGAAATGGATACTGTAAATCAGCACAAAGAAAAATTCAAGAAAAGCTCAGAAGAACTTGTGACTTGTTGAAAAATCAAAAACCTAATGGTGACACTTGTGAACCTGGATTTGAAGTTGGTGAAAGCTCTGGTACTTCAAATGCACAGGATCATGGAAAACCGGTAAAACAACCTACTACTTATAAATTTAATGGCAGATGCTTTAACTGTAACAAGTATGACCATAGAGAAAATCAATGTAGATCTAGAAATTATCAGCATACCAATACACCCACTAGTCAATGTTCAAAATGCAACAAAGTTGGTCATAATTCTGAAAATTGTAGAATGAATGTAAGATGTTATGTTTGTGGAAGATTTGGACATCTATCTAATCAATGCAGAACACAAACCGGCATAGGATATGGGAAAGATATTCAGAAAAATAATGTGACTTGTTATGCTTGTAACAAGATTAGACATATTGCTAAATTTTGTAGAAGCAAGTCCTCACTGGTAAATAACAAAGGTCCTAGTTTGAAAGGTAAAGAAAAAGTTGAAGAAGTTAAGCAGGAATTCTCAAAACAATGGATCAAGAAATCAGAACTAAATGTTGATAGGAATACTCCTCCACTGGTAGAACAAAGTAATACTCTACCGGTAGGAGACTCTTCATCTAACTGAAGAAAATTCTTTGAGGGTTTGGCAATCAAACATGAAACATGCTATTATTCCCTCAATTGATGGTAAGAAGTTGAAATTACTTCTATACCGATAGATAAGTTAAGTGACTACTTAACCTGCAAGCATTAAATGTGGTGGTTGGAAAAATTAACATTATAAATTAGTGTTTTAGGCTCCAATTTCATTTCACCGAGCATTCAAACATTTGAAGAGCGCGAAAATTATCGAGCAAAGGCATTTTGAGCAAAGAAGTGAAGCAATTCAGCAAGCAATCATTCCTAAGGTAGATAAATATATTTATAATCATGGCTTCTTCATATCTTCCCGAATTCATAGCAAACCCTGCTGTAGTCGAAGTGATTAAATGCCCTAGACTCGTATTTTAGTTAGTTCCCGAAATTGCTAAGAATGATGATAATGTTGGTGCATTTTCTCAAATTCCCAAAGGAGTAGTTTTTGCTGAAGACCCTAGAATGTACATTCACTGTCACATAGAAGAATTAGGTAATGAGGAAATCAAGAGCATGTATAAGACTATAATTTGTGATGATTCCGGTAATGTTAAACCTGAACACAAGATAGTTGAAACCCTAGGTTTCACTGAAATTCTTAGTATTTTGGATTTCCCTAAGGATGTTATAAGGATAGTTTTAAGAAGGGTACATGGTGCATTCTTCTGGTTGGATTCAGTTCACAAAATCACTAAAGAGGTAGTAAAAGCTGTGATAGGGTTACATTCCACCAGTAACAGACCTGATAAAACAAAGAAGGTCCCAAATGACCTAGTGATTAACCTAATAGGTGCAACATCGGATAAGAGATCTTTAAGAGTAAATGATGTAACTGACATCAATGTCAGATTCATTAGCATGATTTTTGGTTACAAAACCACACATACAAATAGGTTAAATTCAGTCTCTAGCCTATGCATAAAGAGTGCCTATTATATGATTAAAGATAATGCAAAAATAGATGTGTGTGAATGGTTGAAAGATGAACTTATTGACAATCTTGGAAAGATAAAGAAAGACAAAAAGGGGACATTTATATTTGGAAACCTACTTGTCTATTTAATGTTGCACATAACAAAACAAGTGCCCGATATCGGTAATAAAAATCTTGGTTTTTATATACCGGTAGGCAAACAACTATTTGATTTACTAGATAACGTGGGAGAAAACAAAGAAAAGAATATAAATGAGTACTTTCAGGCATTGAAGGCCCGGATGAATACCAGAGTCAGATTATCACAAGCAATTGTAAATAAGTATAAGGATGAAATATGTTTTGTTATTAAGAAGGATGAGATTTGGATGGAGGCAATTATCCCAAGAACCATTTGGGTTACTGAAATGGGTTATGAAACTGATGACCACATAATTAAAACATATGCAAAAGCCCTCCTGGAAGCACCCAAGGAACCTAAAGAAGAGGTATTTGGCAGTGTTGAAACTATTGAAAATCAAATCCAATCAAAGAAAAGGGTAAAGAAGGTGGAAGCAACAGTTAGAAGAGGATCTAGACAAGATAAAGCTGTCAAAGAAGATGTACTTAAAGAAGCTGGTATTACTGAAGATGAGTTAGAAGCACTACAGCCAGAAACTCACATTTCAACGGTTGCAACTTCTTTGGAAAGTGATATGCCAGCTGCATTTAAAAGAGTTGTGAGAAAAGGGAACCTTCACCAGTATCTAGACCTTCTCCTAGAAGGACCCGATAGAAACAATAGGCAGTAAGGCCCCTGGCTAAGAAAATAACTCCAAAGAAAAAGTTAACACCCAAAAAGAAGACTCAACAAAACATTGCTCCAATTGACAAACTTCTAGATGAAATAACAGAGGATGAAAAGCTGAAAAATATCAGTAAATTATATGATTCATTATCAGCTGATGACAAAGAAAAGGTTGAAAACAGTGTAATTCTACACTTGGACATTTACAAGAAATTTTTAATGCAAGTTGTGGATGAATTACTGGCAGAACAGTTTAAAAGACTTGAAGCTAGAAGGCAAGCTGTTGTAGAGCTTGATAAGAAAATAAAAGTTGAAAAACTACTTGTTGTTTATCCTATCAACTCACCAACAGAGATAGATGATCTGATTTATGAGGTTAACCAGTCAGTATTCTCAACTACACACCGACATATAGCACTTATGGTTGGTAGAGTAAATGAAGTAGTAGAGGAAACTGCTAATGCATGGGACATATTCCTTGTAGAGAATGAAAAGCAGGAAGAATATAGAAACCCTAAACCCATCAAAGTATATCAGAAAGATAAGGATAAGGGAAAAGGCAAGGTTGGTGGACCACCTAGCATAAAAATAATAGATAATCTATCCCCACCGCCTCTGGATACTCAACTGGTAGTTACCACTGATAATCAATCGGCTAGTGAGAGTATGGACAAACCACAAGAGGACAGAAATCCCAATTCTGAGGTGTTATATACAGTTGACATTGACACTCAGAAAGTCAATATTGTGGTAGATAAGGATTCAACTGGGAAAATAGATGGTACAAAAGACAAACCGATAGATGATAACACTGAACAATAGGCAGAACAATAGGCTCCATCATAGCAACAGGTTCATATAGAGACAGTGCCACCAACAACAATTGAGTAATCCAAACCTTTGCTTTAAGAAATGGAAACACAAACTGACCTACCATAGGTCACCACAAGCAAGGATATTGCTCCCACTGATGGAATATAGAGTGTTGGCTCTTCAAATGCAGAATTCAAATCAACTAATGTGACAAAAGTTCTTCTGGACTCTATCAAGAAGATAACAGAATATAGCTCACAAGCATACAAGGTAATAGATGATACCATTCCAATTTTGAAATTGATAGCACCTAAATGTAATGTAGATAATAAATATTCTTTGAGGCAACTTGACACTTTGTCTAAGTATATTACTGACAACACTGTGATACTTGAACAAATAAAAGAGGAAGCATTCAAGGAGAGATTAGAGAAGGAAAAACACAAATTCTTTGAGGAAGAAATAAAGAAGTGTACAAGACAATTTGACACACTTCTATTAGAACTGTGTAGTATATTAAAGGAATTTAAAACTCTGTACAGGGATATATGTAAAAGTAACTTTTTGATAGTTGATATAGACCGAAAGATCAACAAGATACATGAAGAAATAAATCAACTAGCTAACAATTTCATTAATTCATCTGATTCATTATCAGTTTTTGAGCAGAAAATAACAGGTTTTGAGGAAGAACTACTAAAGTTGGAAAGAGAAAAGGAAAGAATAAAAGGTAAGGCTAAAGATCTAAAATGGAGACTTAGTCCAAAATTGGACTACCTCGCCTCCTTAAGAAAATAAATATATGATGCTTTGATTCAAGGACAGAAAACATCGATAGAGCAAATGCAACACCTCACTAGTATAGTTCAGAGGACAGAGGCCGCAATAAAAGACAGCAAAAATTTCATTGAAAGCCTGAATTTGGTTTTGGCAGATCTTTTTTCAGATTGTAACCAACTAGTTACAAGGGTGAAACTGGAAACTACACTCCATTGACACTTTGACAACCTTTTTCATTGATGCCAAAGGGGGAGTAGTGGAATGAGAAAAATAATCAGTAAATGACTCATCAGCTCAGGGGGAGTTCACATATTCATTTGGTACTACATATTCTTTTGGTACAAATTTTTGGTAAGAAAATTCTGATAGATTTCTTTTGGATGATAGTTTTTGGATTTTTCTCATGAGTGTTACCATCAATGCCAAAGGGGGAGATTGTTGGCAAATGCACACTCCAATGAGATATTGTAGGTGATTGAAGGTTTTGTCATTGATGGCAACCTTACAATCCTATGACACCAGCAAGGCAATTTACCGACACTAGCAAGGTCAAACTCTACACCGACACCGACAGTGAAAGGAAGCATACCGGCATAGAAGCCGACAGGAATTTTGTTTATAATATATTTTGTTAATTATTGTAAAGTCATTGTAAGCCGACTTGGCAAGTTGTAAAATAACTCACATATATAAGAGTTCATTGTAGAACATTGTAGTAATAAAAAAAAAGATGGAAGGAGATTATTAGGCGAAATAAGGCAAACCTATTATGTGAATTATAGGTTAAGGGTTTATGTATAAAGCAGAGCTATAAACCGGTACTGGATCTGGCATAGTAGATGCTATTTTGAAGTAGTACAAGACATTGGATTTATATAATCCATTTAGTAAGTCAGTGAGACTTCCCATTTTGTAATTGAGCAGTGAGCTCTAGGCACTTGGCCTTCCTGCATGTGCAGGCCCCTATTGTAGCAGTAATATTCTCTTATTGGCCAGTAAGTGAATATTGTGGGTCACAAATCCCACCGAGGTTTTTCCCACACCGGGTTTCCTCCTTAAACTACTATGTTATGGTGTGTTTTTCATGTGGTTGTTGTTATCTCTGTTTATTGCATTATTTCTTGTTTACCAATACACAGTATTAATATGCTTTACATGTTTTAAGTTAAGAAAATCATTTTACCGGTCAGATACTGATTCACCCCCCCCTCTCAGTATCTGTGGGAATCCTAACAATGTGACAATAATTAGAGGATGGATTAGGCTAATTGATTAGGATTAGATAGGTTCTAGAAGAATTTAGGAAGGGGATTAGGATTGCAAGTGGGTTTGGTGGATGAGGGAAAATAGGATTTTAATTAAAATAAAATTAATTTATTTCAACTTGTGGTTGCAATTTGCATTTGTAGGAAAATGCAAGTGGGGGGGATTTATGATTTAAATAAATGTTTTATTTAATTTATTTAAAAGAGGAAAGAGGATTAAATTGAATAAATAGAATTTATTCATTTAATTAATTGTGAATTTGGTTTAATGAATTAATTAAAATAAATTGAATAATTTATTTAATTAATAGGAGAATGTTTTGAAGATGAATTAGTTAAATATTAATTTAATTAACTAATGGCTAGTGGATTTTTAATCAAATAAATATGAAATATTCATATAATTAAAATGGACAGATTTATGTGACTACAAGAACCATTTAGAATCACCAAAAATCTTACAGAAGATATACAAGAGAAAATCCACTTTACCCAAGCATTGGAAAACCCAACCTCAATAGTATTCTACACAAAGCTTGCCATTCTACTCTATCATAGGCCTTCATCATATCAAGCTTGAGAATCATGGCCAAAGTTTTCTGGGAGGAGATAGAATGCAACACCTCATGCACCACAATTGCACCTTCTACAGTTTCCCTCCCTGGAACAAAACCCCCTTGCTCCAAAGAAATAATCTTAGGTAAAATCTTCTCTAACCTTATAGAAATTGCCTTAGTGAATATTTTATATAAGGTATTAGACAGAGCAATAGGCCGGAAGTCAACAAAAGACTTTATATCCTCTTTTTTAGGAATAATTGAAATCAAAGTTGTATTCAATTCTTTCAAAAAAGACCTATTCCGCCTAGCCTCCTCAAGAGCCAATAAAGCATCATTTCCAACAAAATCTCAACATTTTTGAAAAACAAAGGTGTAACCATTAGGACCAGGAGCTTTGTCAAGGTTCATAGCAAAAACTATATGTTTAACTTCTTCTAGGGAGAAAGGTGCCATTGACATCCTATTATCTTCCATGGTTACTAGAGAGGGGACATGAGAATCAAAATTGCTGGCATCTCTTACTTCTGATGTCAAAAGGGTTTGAAAAAACTTAACTGCCTCCTTAGCAATATTATCTTGCTCGGTAAATATTTTACCTTCCCAGTCTTGTATACAAGCAATCCTATTCCTACTCTTCTTCAACTTGGTAGATGAATGATATTTTTTTATATTCCTATCCCCATCTGAAAGCCATAATTCCCTAGACTTCTGTTTCCAATAAATTTCCTCCCTAGCCAAAATCTCCTCAAGTTGAAACTTGAGTGACTTTAGTTCATCAAAAACCCTAGGAACCATCCCATGTTGAATCACATGATTGTTTAAACATTCTATCATATCCTGAATCCTCTACTTTTCTTCAAAAATATTCTTAAAATTAACTAAGCTCCACTCTCAAATATTCAACTTTAAAAAACTGAGCTTTCTGGCAATTTGAAATATTCTAGAACCCGAAACAAAAGGAGTAGACCCCCACCATTTTTTAAGTAAAGATAGAAAAGAGGAATCTCTAAACCACATAGGCTCAAACTTAAAGGGTGACTTGTGAAGAGGTCTATCCTCAAGGTTGGAAAAGGAGATGGAAAGTGGTCTGAACCCAGATTGGGAAGAATAGAAGAAGAGAATTCAACATCCGAATCAGTCCAATTTTTAGATAATAAGAACCTATCTAATCTTTTAGCTATTTGAGAAAAATGCCTTCTCATATTAGTCCATGTAAAAACACCATTCTGAGTTTTGCATTCAAAAAGATCCAGATCAGACATGAAGGCCCCAAAATCATCCATAATCCTCTTGTTAGGGAGAATACCTCCACTCTTCTCCCCTAATTCAAAAATAGCATTGAAATCTCCCCCAAAAACAACAAAAGATCCCTATCTCAAAGGGGAGGAGATCCTCCCAAGATCACTCCAAAATTTACATTTGTCTTGAATTCCTGAAGGGGCATATATATTAAAAAGCCAAAACTTAACATTTGATACCTTACTCTTGACAAAACTCAACATCCAATTAGCAGCAGAAGCAATAAGTTGTAACTCAACATTATAAGTATTCCATAAAAGAGCCAAACCACCTGAGACCCTAGACGAAGAAATAGAAACATACTTCCACCTTTTCCAAGAATAAAAAATCACATCAATAGATTCTAAAGACAACTTAGTTTTCTGAAGCAAAAAACTATCACACTTAATTAAGTCAATCTGAGACTTAATTAAGCATCTCTTGTTAGGGGCATTTAAGCCCCTAACATTTCATGAAATGATCCTCATTGTCCTCGAGGGGAGGTAGAAGCTCCCCTCTTCCCATTTTTCAGAGAAACTTTACTATCTCCAAAACTACTCTGCAAATTCCTCTTAACAAACACCGACCTAGTAACCAGGGGGCTAGATATTGATTTATTATTCCTCTTTACTGAGGTCTCAGATATATGACCTAACTTTTTAGGTCTTCCCAAAGAGAGCGAATGCTTCCCTATCCTATTTCCAGGAGATATTGATAGAGTTTTTTGAATACCTGCATCAATCTCCATTTGTGTCTTGTGGCTTCTTGGAGGTCTCCCTCTACCAGGAGAAACCATCGAAGATGACAGAACCATATTAGATTGGACAATTGGTAATTTCTTACTCGAGTTAGGAGACACCATCTCACCTAAAATTTCTTCAGAATCTTTAGAAGCTAAAACCTCAAAAGGATTCTTGGAAGCAGATAAAGGAAGAGACTTATTAATATTTCCCAAATCATACTCAATTGAATTAACGACCTATTCAGTGACATTCTCATCCATCTGGTGATCATGATCATTCAGAATCTCCTTAACCTAATGAACTACATTAACATCTGGGATGATGACCGAATCATCTGAAGGAAAAACAATACCCCTCCTATCTTTATCCTTCACTAAATCTTTTATCTGCTGGATTAGATGTTCCTCACTTGGAGAGCTCATAAATATGTTTGAGGAAGCTCCCTTATTAATAGTTTTGTTTTCAGACCTATGCCCCAAAATTAGATTATCATTTTTCAGATTTGAAATGTTATCTAGACTCTCTGCAAGTTTATCGTTACTGCTCTTATCAGAAGATTTCACACCAATATTATTCAGAATAGACCTAGGTTGTTCTATGATATTATCATCTAGCTCTAGAAGAGCTCTAGACATAGCTATAGTGTTCAATATATTCTCACAAGCTTTAGGACCAACTTCATTACCCATATCAGAATGATTTATGACTGTTTTTAGATTATTAGACAAAACCTTACCCTTTTTAAAATCCATAAATAGAGGTGCATCCATAATTAAAAGAGACAAAAGGAGATCATTATTCAGTTTATCAATCGGTTGCTGCCAAATTCCATCATTAGATTTGATATTACAAGTCTTGGGGCAAACACAATCAGGGCTTATCAAAACACAAATTTTTACCAGAACCTCCCCATCCACCATATCTGATTTAGAAGTTAAAAATGTTCCAAACTTATCACCAATCATTTTCAAAACCTCAGGATCCATGAATTCAAATGGAAATTTAGGCAAACCGAACCATACCAGATAGGTTTTAGGTTTTGACTAGTCTGGCACAAAAAAAGGCTTCCAAGCCGAAACAGAGATCAAATTATTCCCAAACCAATGATATTCTGATTTAAGAGCCTCATTCCTAACCAAAGGAGAATCAAAGACAATGATGAACGAATTGGTAGAAAATAATTGAAAATAATGCATTCTCGACCAATTTTTTTGCATTTTGTGATGTAATTTAGATAGACATGTTTGATTACCCCAAATAACTCTAGAAATTGCTACCGAATGTAAACAACTTGCTTTATTTTCTATGTATGACCCAACTAGGTCCAAACAAGGGATAGGAGCCCATACCTGAGATGAAGAACCATCTGCCAGATTAGGGCCAATGACATTCTCACTTACCTTGTCCCCCTGCTGATGTAACACAGGTGATTCCGCCAGAAAACCCTTATCTGTCTGTTTCAACAATTTTTCCTTTGTATGTTTCGAAGGGGCTAAGTCCCTAACCCCCTCCTTCTCCACCACCATCGAAGACCTGACAATCTTAGCATATGAATCTTTACCACCCATCTCTGCAGACTTTTTTCCTGAAAGTTCCAAAAAACATTTCCAAAAATACCTTTGATTTAGACCCTTTCCACTATGTCTATGAAAAACTTGATTTACATTCTTGTCAAAATGACTACGAAACCCTTGCCTAATATGTTTGCGAAAACCATGCACAAAACCTTGGGTTTTGGTATCCAAATTTCTCATCTGTCCTATTCCATAACCCTCCGCTTTCTTCCAGAAGCCCCAAAAATACTTAGAAATTGGCCTAATAAATCTAGCATTCTCCCTCCGTCCATTCTGTGCCGCCATATCCACCCAATTCTCATTCTTGAAAACCAATTGCGGGACATGTGGCGGGTCTTCCCAACCCACGTCTGCCCATGTACCAACTCCTTTCTTATCGTCCATAGCGAGTGAAAAATTGCAGAACCAAAAGCAACTACTTGAGATCGGTAAATTGAATTTATGGACAAAGAACTAGAATAAGTACAAAATCCACGATCCAACAAGATTCTAGCCAGGTTCCAATCCAATTCCAAAATCAAAATCTTCAGACAATAAGGAAATTTTCTCTAGCCAAAAGAACCCTCAGACATACTTAGAAAACCAAATTTATAAAAAATAATTCAAAGCTATACAATCTCACAGCCAATCAAAACAAACAAGCGTATAATAATTTCTACCAACCACCTCAAAAATTAATACAAAGATAATATAAAATAATATTATCTCAATTCCCAAATCTCACAGCCAATAATAACAGAGGGTAAGTAAGTTAAATAATAAATAATCCCATTAACCAATAAATAAAATAGAAAGGGCTAACAAATAAAATAAATAAATCAAAATCCCAATAAATGTTAATCCACAAAAATAATATAAATAAATAAATAAATAATTAAATAATATTATCTCACAAACACAACTCCCAAAAAGACCAATTATAACAAGGGGTAAGTATATAAATAATAGCAAATAAATAACCAATAAATAGATAAGCCAATAATAAATAAATAAATAATAAACAAATAATTAATTGTATGGACAAATATAAATGCTCCAGCCAATATAATTTAAATACAATACCATAAATATCTCCCACATACATATAAAATATAATAAATAAATAAATAGTCTTTCATGCATAATTATAGATGCCAAATATTATGATCCACAAAATAACATTAATAAGTGTAGACGTATAAAAATGACCATATTCCTAAATGAATATTTTATGTTCATTTCTCTATTTGATTAAATCCAATTTAATTAAATTATCCACATTCTTCTATTTAATTAAGTAAATTACTCAATTTATTTAAATTAAATTCACTATACCATTTAATGAATAAATCATTTTATTCAAATAAATCCTCCTATCCACTTTTAATTAAATTCAAATTTAATTAAATAGTTATCCCAAATTGAATAAATCTAATTTATTTAATTCCTCCAAATTGCAACCAAATTGAATGAAAATCATTTAATTCAATTAAATCCTATTATCCCTCCATCCACTTGCAAAATCCCAAACCCCTTCCTAATCCCTTCTAGAATCTTCTAATTGCTTCTAATTAACCTAACCCTCCTCTAAAACTTTGTCACATCCCTAAGCAAAGGGAGGTCACTTCTCAAATGACCCAAAGTCTTAGATAACCATTGAAGGTTTTCAACCTTCAACCACTAAAACCCTTAAAGTCTTTGAAAACCATTAAAGGCTTCCAACCTTCAACCACTTAATCCCTAAAGTCTCCAATAACCATTAATGGTTAATTCAAACCTTCCCACATGGTTAAAACATTTGTTTTGACTCAACCTCTATCCAACCCAAGGGTCTCATCAGGCCTTTAATGCTTTGACCATGATTATCTCTTAATCATTTGCACAAAGGTTTATCCTTGGATTAACTCCTAATCCAGTGGGTAATCCTAACTTAGACTTGACCCTTAGCCTTTAGATAACCATGAGGTCTTCTCAGGCCTTTAATGCCTCCAACCTCTTCTCTCAACCCAATCCTATGATGACACTTGTCACCATGTTATTGGTGCAAATTGTGCACATGGATCCCCAACTTTCAAACCTAGCCCTTGATTAAACCTTTCAATCCTGACCATCCATTGCCCTGTTTTTGCTATAAATAGAGCTCTCATTCCTCCATTCTTAACAATCATCTTTCAAATTTGAAGCATTATACTTATGCTCAAATACTTTCAAGCTTTTTCATCATCTTTATGCTCTTCATTTAGCCTCTCTTAGATCTAATATGCATGCTTAGATTACTTTCTTTATCATTTTAGTTCAATTATAGACTAAATATAGTATGCTAGGATAGTATTCATACTAATCTTGTCATCTTATAGTTAGTTTATTGCATTTTAGTATCATACATAGCTTACAATACATCTCATACTAAAATCAATCAAAAGCATCTCTCGTTCTCATATTTGCCATCCCTAAACCATTTTGCTCAGTGATCTGAGAGCAAAAACGTTGGTTTGAGGGACATTGTGAGATAGAGAACCATGGGACCCTCTTTGGGAAGCTGAGTAACACTATGTTACTCCATAGCTTGCATCAAGAAGTCCTGTGTGTGTGTGTGGACTAGTATTCTAACATATTTTCACATATTAAGTTTTATTCGCCCACTTTTCCCGCATACATTTCTGGCGCCCACCGTGGGGCACGACCCCCAATAACACATCATTTTTTGAAATTGATGACTTTTGCAGATACGCGGGAAACTAGAATTAGCACGTCGAAAAGATATTTTAGCGCATCCGCCTAACAGTTTAGCGCTTCTAGCCTACTGTTTAGCGCGTGTGCTTTCTGTCTTAGTGCGTAAACACTGTTCCTTAGCGCATAATACTATTTAACAAATTTTCCTGTAGGTGTCGATGCCGGCGAAACACACATTAGCGCATATACCTAACAGATTAGCGCATCCGCTTAACCTTTTAGCGCTTGTAATAGATATTCCAGCACTTTGAAACTAACAGTTAGCGCATCAGATTCAAATTTTTCCTGCATAACGGATCGCGGGAAACAGGGAAACACAGATTAGCACGTACGACAGATTGAGTAGCACATCTGAGTAACAGAATAGCGCAGGGAGAAGAAACTGTAGCACATCCGCTGAATATTGTAGCGCGTACAGTTTGTTCTGTAGTGCATCACAGACAAAACAAACAAAAAAATTTTGTAACCAAATTAAAATTTTAGACTTGTGGAAGTCCCCCGAAACAAACTAACAATCTTATTGTTTGGTTTATTTGCAGGGTTTTAACAGTTTCTTGTAGGTAAAGCGAGGAAGTTTGCTTTTACAGCAAAACGTTTTTCTTTTGTTGACCTCCAAAAAAAAAAAATAAAAAAAATTGAATTTGCTTTGTTGACTATTTCTTTTCCATAGATTAGACAATCATTACTTTGAACAAATAAAAAGAACATCATGTTTTTTTGGAGCAACATCTCTGCATAGGTTTTAGAAAATCACTGCTTTGAAAGGCTAAAATAAACCTCATTGTTCACTTTGTCTCGAAAGTGGAAGGTATATGCTCTCCCCTTAATTAGGTGATCAAAAAGCCAAACCACTCTTATGCTTTCAGTGCTTCAAGTAGTTAAAACCTTTAGCAGGCCTGCCTTCCCGAGGAGTTGCAATCAACTCTTAAAGCCGTTTATGGCCGGTGTGAAGGGAACGACCTAAGTGGGGAACGACTTTGACGCCAAGAATTCCAACCCACTATAATCAAATGTGGAAAGTGACGAAAGTCCTTTTCAAGGTTGCGCGCAGTGATTAGCCTTCCCCCAGTATCCTCGAGATATGTAAAGCCTTTGTTCTAAAGGTTGGGAAGCCTCCTGAGGGAGTTTATCACTGACGGCCGAACGGGAAGCCTGATTAAGAACCTTAGCATTAGAAACTTTGAGCCGAGTCAGTATCCAAACATTTGTAACATCATAGTGCAAGGGTGGGGAAGAATCCGCCCCCAAGATTACTCACCATATATCTCCCAAGATAACTACTCAACTATGAAGCAATTCACTTTGGGTTAACTTCTGGCAAAAGGCAAAAAAATGGGCGCCCTCTAGGGGGTGACACGGCTGTTTGAGCTGACGGAGTATCGAGACTAGTGGGCTATGATATTACTTATGACCCTTGAATAAAGATTTTTTTGAAGTGTTTTATTTTGTATCCAACCTATTAAAACATTGGAGATTTGAACACATCCTCGACAGAACATACACTTTTTGTTAGATTAGGCGAAATGATTGTACTTTGTGTGCCGTGCTTGCATTTTGTATTTCAGAAAATCATCCATCATACTTAAAAATTCTCTCAAAAATCAAAATCCTCACAGAAACAACCAAAAGGAAAAATCAGGGCAGTTTAGCGCATAAGAGTAACATCTTAGCGCGTGTAACAGTTCTTTTAGCGCATCCAAAACACAAAATAGCACGTACAACAAAAACAGTAGCATTTCCATTCTAAAGCAAAACAGTGAACAATCCTTTAGCGTGTGCAAAAAACATTCTAGCGCGTATCAGAAAAATATTAGCGCGTAGGAATCCAAAGTTAGCGCATTAACAAAAACAGATAGCGCGTAGGAAACACAGTGTAGTGCGTTGTTTTTCAAACAAACTTCACAGCAAATTTCAAACAACCTGTCTTAGTGCATGAAACAAATAGCTTAGCGCGTGGAAAGTCTATTTTAGCGCATTAGCCTAAACAGTCAGCGCTTCTAAAGCCCAGTCTAGCGCGTGCATCTTTCACCTGTCAGAGAAAAATTTTTGCAGAAATAATATTTTAGCGTGTAACTGGGGGTAGATTAGCGCTTGTGGTAAACCTTTTAGCGCATCAGGGAAATTCAGTAGCGCATTAAACCTCTATTTTAGCGCGTGAGCCCTGGTGGAAAAACAGAGAGTTGAAAAAACCGAAAATTTTGAAAATTTCAAAATATTTTAAAAATAGTTTTTCATCAAAACACATCTTTTATCAAACCAGAGTGACAAAAACAAATCATTAAAACTATTTCTCAAGTCAAATTTGTATCAAACAAAGTTGTCAGAATCCGAAAACGAATCGAGCAATAGAGGACGTCTTTCCTATCATAATCTGGAACATTTTCATCATTAGTATCAATCAAATCCTTTAACATCTTATGGATTTTATCTCACAAACACTTGTTTAAAAATTTTCAAATTGTCAAAATCCAGTTTCCAGATCAGGAAACTTCTTATCCATATCATTTGACACACTTTATCGTGAAGGGATATCTAAACCTTCATTCTGATAAAGTAAACTTTGAAATTTTCAAAACAAGAATCAACTAAATCCAAACAAATCAAAGGAAATCATTGATCACTCATGCATGACTAATCCCCTTATTCTAAGAAGAAAGAACCTCTATCGTAACATCACGTTGAAGAAACAACAACCTAGCTTTTCCAAATTCATCAAGTGAAACAAGTTTTTATACATCAATCGTCAACTCTTCAAATCTCATCGGGTATTTCTTCATCACGTCAAACGTTATATCCAAAACAAATCTAGCAAATTTGATAGAGAACCCCTGAAAACAAGAGCATACTGTCAAAAGTCTGCTTTTAATCAAAAGATAAACCGAGGTGGGAAAATCAATCCCGCATTCTTACCCGACGAGTGCATCACATATAACACATCTCGACCAGAACCACCAATGCCCGAACAACACATCGAAGAGGCTTTTGTTCCTTTCATCACTGAAAGCTTCTACTAAAATGCCTACTACTCGCTCTCAACGAGACAAACAAAGCGAGGCACACGCAGAATCAAGTATGAATCGAAGATTATCAAATCCTTTTGAAGTTCCACCCATAGAAGAACCTGAAATTACCGACACCCTTCTTAGAGAATGTCAAGTAAATCCCACCTTCCAAAAACTTGTCGAAAAGCTCATAGAAAATGACAAGGAAAAATATTTGTTGATGCTCACAAGCAAGGGCGTTAAACTTTCGGAAGATTTCGACCCAAATCTTTTTCAAACCGAATCCCGGCAATATGCATCTCAAGAACAAAACCAAGAAGAAGAAACTCACATACCTGAACAACATAACTTTGAACAACACATTCCAGAACAACGCATACCAGAAATGCATATACCTGAACTAGAAACACCAGAGCAACATATACCATTTACCACTCCCTTTCAGCTGAGAGCCAATACAAGGCAAGAACTTTTTCCTCAGCAAGACAATGCACCTTTGATTGCTCTTACTCAACAAATGCAAATGTTACAAAGGCAAATACAGGATATGCAACAAGGGACAACAGTGCGGTACTCTTTAAACGAAATTTGTCCTTATCCATTTGACAGAAGCTTAAACATGGTACCCTTTCCTCCAAACTCAGACGTTCCCAAATTTGATAAATATGATGGGAAAGGTGATCCTCGGGATCATGTTCGAGAATTTTGCACCATTAGTCTTGAATTTGCTCATGATGACACCTATCTAATGAGGTTGTTCCCAAGAAGCCTGGGAGGACAAACAATGGAATGGTTATCCAAGATTACACCACCTGTCAGATCATTTGACGAATTGGTTAACAAATTCATCACCCACTATTCTTACAACATCCAACATGCCATAACCATGCTAGATGTTTGCAACACCAAACAAAAGAACAATGAAACATTCATGTTGTTCCTTCAGTGTTGGCGACGCATGGTATCCAGATATCCTCGCGATATTCCTGAAAAGGAGAAAATGGAAATCTTCATTGATAACTTAAATGGAAAATGAGTTACAGACTCAAACTTCAATGCATACCATCCTTTGCCAAATTGATTGAAAATGGCATTCAAGTAGAGGAAGCTTGTGTCAAAAAGGGAACACTCAAATTCTACAAGGAACAAATTCATCAAACTACAATAACCAAAACAACACCAACTTTGACAAATCTAGATTTTGGACTCGAAACAAAAATGAAAGCAACAATGAACCACATGATCCTAAATCGAAACAACCAGTCCTTGCATTATCTGGAAATCCTCAGAACACGAAAAATGCTAAAAATGCTACTCCCAGTGCTAATACGTATGTGCAAAACACTGATCAAGGACAAATCAACACCAACAACACCAACGATAATCAAGGCAAAAACATGAATCCAAGACCTAACAACAATCTACGCAACAATACAAACAATTTCCAAAAGCGTATCTTCACACCACTGGGACAATCACTAGAATCCGCGTTCAGAGAACTTTTGGCAAACAAGGTTCTTTCTTTACCACCACTCAACAATTATGAACCCCCAGTCAAACCGCCTTGGTGGAATGATTCACACTATTGTGATTTCCATCACAACAGGGGTCATAGAACAAACGAGTGTATGAGATTGAAACACATAATCCAGGACATGATCGATCGAGGTGACTTAATGGTAGATGGTCTCAAAACAAATAATGATCACGACGCCTTCAAAAATCCTCTCCCAAATTACAACAAAGATGGAGCATCAACTTCAAATGATACACACGGAGCTTGTATTAATCACATTTACGATAACACTATCAATCATATATCAGCTGAAGATCATCAAGTAAATGTCATCACCATCCGAGATCAGCGTGATCATGAATCTATCAATGTAACAACCTGCACTCAGAAATATGTCTTGAAGGGACATACTGCACCTACAACTACCACACCTAAAATCCAATATGACTTGGTTAACCAACTACGCAAGACTCCAGCTCAGATATCTATCCTGGAATTATTAAAACTATCACCCAAGCACAAAGACATATTAGAGCAAGCATTATTGGAAACAAATGTACCTCAAAATATGGATACAGACAGATTTCAAGCCATGGTCGCCCATATGACAGAATCTCACAACCTCACCTTCTCAGAGCATGACAATACCTCATTGAGTCATCCACATAATATCCCTCTCCATATTGAAGTCATTGTTTGCAAACACCAAGTCAAGAGAGTCCTAATAGATGGAGGAGCCGGCCTTAATATCTGTACTTTAAAGCTTATCCATGCATCAGGCTTCTCAGAAGAATCTATTGATCCTTGCAAAAAGATTACCATAAAAGCATATGATGATGAGGAACGGTCCTCTAAAGGCACAGTCATATTACCTATTCAAGTGGGCCCAGTACAAAAGGATATTATTTGTCAAGTCTTAGATATCGATCTAACCTACAATATTTTGTTAGGATGACCCTGGATACATGAAATGCAAGCAGTCCCTTCTACATATCACCAGTGTGTCAAGTTTCCTTATGATGGACAAGAAATCTCCATATCTGCTGATCATAATCCATTTCAACATTGCAATGCAATGGGGGCAGCCCAGGACAGTTTGGTTCCTCATAATAGAGAAAAGCAGCAATCTTCAACATCAGATCCATATACAGCAAAATCCAACTCCTTATGGGGAGACTTCAAGCAGAAAACGCAAATCAAAGACCAAGGCATGGGAGAATACTCTTTGGAACCTTTATGTTTGGCAAAATTGCCCACCTCACCTAGATCACATGGTTTGCCTACTACATCAACACAACTGGCTACTCAGCCCATCACTAAATTTGATGGTACTTTCATCCAATTGGGTACTCTAGCACATGAATCAGAAGACAAAGATATTCTTAGCTAGTTATACAAAGATGAAGAAGAAAATCATAGAGCAGCTGCTCTGGACATTGTGCTACCAACACACATGTATGGAAAAGGCTACTTAATCATGAAGCAAATGGGATATGACGGTAAAGGACCTATTGGCAAACGCAAAGAGGGAGTTACTGAACCTATCAATCTTCCTTCACAACCTAGCAGAAACAAAGCAGGATTGGGCTCTAAACTCACGTTCCTATTAAAGTGGCCGCCTCACCTACCTATCAAACTTCAATGGAAGGAAAAGAAGAAGTAAAAAGAAGACTCCTGACAGGAAGCACTTTTTGAATCAGCAGAAACAATCCGCAAGGCACGGGAACGTCAAGATCAGAAGTTACATCAGGAAAAACTTCTAAGTCATAAGAAGGCCCTATCTACAGCAGTAGCTCATATTCAAACACCAATATCTCAAGAACAAATCAGGACATCTTCAAATATCGTTATTACTCCCCGAAGAAGCACAGTCTATGAACAAATCTAGCAAGTAGAGGATGGATCTGATACAGAATCAACACAAAACATCAAAATAGTATCCATCATCAAAGATTTGTTTTCACCATACAACACCCCTGTTTACAGCACAGATAGAATATGGGATGATGCCTATGAAACAGATTCCAATGAATATGAATGGGGTACCTACTCCAATACTACTATTGATATCTTGGATGATACTGATTCTATATCCCTTTCTTAGGAAGAACATAACGCAGATGATAGACCTCTTGAATTTGGACCACAACATATCTATGACGCTCCGGAAAGTGAACAGAAACATTATGAACAAATCTATATGGAAGATGATACCATCGAGGACCTCGACGCAATCCTAAATTTCTTTAAACCAAAAACCCAGCACGATGAAAACTCTATCCTAACACTTACGGTAGCCGAACTTGATCCACCCAATGATTCTTTACCACTTGTCTTTCTTGACCTAATGGACTGGGATGAACCTAAAACAAGTGATATACCTATTTTCCCAGATGATGCATCTATTGTCCATTACCTATGTACCGTAAATCCGGAAACAGGCTCTACCAGTGAACGAAATAATGATATCTGTCAATCAGGGAGTGCCAAGTCTCTCAGTCGCAAAAATGCATCAAATGATGAATCTAATGCTGAAAACTAGTCAATGGCAGCTCTAGATCATAAAAAAGTAAAAATAAAGGACGCATCGGAGGGTGAAAACCTTTTTAAGGCACCTAACGATGGGAGACTTGACACTTTTCCTGAGCACTTTCATGAGCGATCGCCCATATTGATTGAGCCCACTCAATCAATCAACATTGGTACCACAGAAGCAGCCAGAAATATACATCTTGCAGAATCTCTCACAGCGGAAGAAAGATTGGCATTCGTCATCTTCTTTAAAGAACAGCAAATCAACTTTGCTTGGTCATATGCTGATATGCCCGAAGTAGATCCACACTTAATCATGCATCACTTGTCCATCTCTACCGGAGTCAAGCCAGTCAAGCAAAAGTTACGAAAGATGAATCCACAGGTGGCACTCATGGTCAAAACTGAACAAAAAAAATTATTAGACGTCGGATTCATCTGACCCATTGACTATGCAGAGTGGATATCCAATATCGTTCCAGTATCAAAACCAGATGGTAGTATCAGAATATGCACTGACTTCAGAGACGTTAACAAAGCTTGTCCAAAAGATGACTTTCCTCTGCCAAGTATCGACATAATTGTAGATCTCACAGCAGGCCATGCAATGCTCTCACTAATGGATGGTTTCTCAGGTTATAACCAAATTAAGATAGCTCCTGAAGATCAAGATAAAACAACATTCACCTGTCCTTGGGGGACGTACTGTTGGAATGTCATGCCTTTTGGCTTAAAGAATGCAGGGGCCACTTATCAAAGAGCAATGACAACCATCTTCCATGATATGATGCACACATTTATGGAAGACTATGTGGATGATTTACTAGCAAAATCCTTCACCAGAGCTGAACATCTCGGCATCCTAACAAAGATCTTTGATCGATTGCAAAAATTCCAAGTCTGACTCAACCCTAAGAAGTGTGTCTTCGGGGTTACAGTAGGCAAGTTACTAGGCTACATAGTATCAGCTAAAGGTATTGAAGTTGATCCAGCAAAGGTACAAGCCATCATGGAAATGCCACCACCACGAAATATCAGTCAACTCAGATCTCTACAGGGACGAATTCAATCAATCCAGAGATTCATCACTCAGCTAGTAGATAAAAGTCTACCATTTAACCATTTGCTACACAAAAATGTACCCTTCAAATGGGAGGCTAAGTGTGAAGAATCTTTTTACCAAATTAAACAGTATCTGATGAATCCACCAGTTCTAGTACCACCAGTTGCCGGAAAGCCACTTATTCTATATATCTCAACAACAGATATTTCACTGGGGGCACTATTGGCACAAGAAGATCAACAAGGAAAGGAACGTGCCATATACTACATCAGTAGAACATTGAATGGCTATGAGCTCAACTATACATTTATTGAAAAGGCTTGCCTAACAGTAGTCTTTGCATCTCAGAAATTCCGACATTACATGCTAGCACACACCATAAAGCTAGTTGCAAAAATTGATCCTCTCAAATATCTACTCAGCAAAGCCGCTCTTACAGGCCAATTGGCTAAATGGGTCATGATTCTCAGTGAATTCAACATCCAATACACAGAAAGATGAGCTATCAAAGGACAAGCAATTGCAGATCAATTGGCCGAAGCACCGCTACCAGGCAAACAAACCATGGACGTTGAATTTCTAGACAGGGATGTACTCGCTCTTTCTACTAAACAATGGACCCTATACTTTGATGGATCCTATACTCAACATGGTTCAAGTGCCGGCATTCTGTTCATCACTCCTGAAGGACACACTATGCCAAAATCATACAGACTTATGTTTCCATGCACAAATAATGTGGCTGAATATGAAGCACTGGTCATCGGCATCAAAATGGCTGTAGAATGGAAAATCACAGAGTTAAAAGTCTATGGAGACTCACAACTGGTCATTAATCAAATTAATAACAACTATCAGACAAAGGACGACAAGCTACTACCTTACAAATGAATGGTGGATGACTTCAAACATTATTTTGTGCACATCACCTTTAAGCAAATACCAAGGTTGAACAACAAAGCAGCCGATGCAATGGCTACAATCGCTTCGCTACTACAAATTCCTGAGCAGCAGAGTCGTTATGAGTTCCTGGTAGAGCAACTGTTCTCCCCCGCCTATGACCACTCCGAATCCCATGTTATCTATGCCTTGACTAGTTCCGATTCTCCGCTATATGGACCGATATACGACTACCTCAAGCATAATATCTTACCCATTGACCAATCCCGTAACCAAAAACGTAACTTTATTCGACAAGCTGCCCGTTACACCCTTACCGCTGATACTCTATATCGTCGAGGTCTCGATGGTACTCTTCTTCGTTGCCTTGATCGTAATGATTCCGATTCCGCTTTACACGAGCTTCACGAAGGTATTTGTGGCACACATTCAAGTGGCACTACTCTTGCTAAAAAGCTTCTAAGGATGGGATACTATTGGCCTACAATGGAGAAAGATTCATATCACTTTGCCAAGAAATGTCCTAAATGCCAGATCCATGGCAATCTGATACATGCACCAGCACAGGAACTGCAGCCCTTTACAACATCATGGCCCTTTTGTCAGTGGGGACTGGACCTAGTTGGCAAAATTCATCCGTCCTCTTCAAATGGACACAAGTTCATTATAATAGCAACAGAATACTTTACAAAATGGATCGAAGCGGTTCCCATGACCACAGTGACCGGGAAACAAATTGCCTCTTTTATCCTCAATTATCTGATCTGCAGATATGGTATTCCAAGTTCAATCGTCACAGATAATGGGCGACCTTTCAAAAACCAAGATGTGCAGGAACTATGTGAAAAATTCAAAATCCAACATCGGTTTTCTACACCATACTATCCACAGGGAAATGGTCAAGCAGAAGCATCTAACAAAACAATCCTAAAAATTCTCAAGAAAACAGTGAATGATGCAGGCAAAGATTGGCATGTACAATTCAATCCAGCACTTTGGGCATACAGGACTAGCATTCGCACACCTACAGGAGCAACACCATATTCATTGGTATATGGATCAGAGGCTATTTTACCCTTAGAGGTAGAAATTCCATCTCTTAGAGTCTCTTTGAAAGGTTTGATCCCCGATGAAGAGTATCGAGTTAACCGACTGCAAGAACTGGAACTATTAGATGAAAGACACCAACATGCTTATACTCATCTCAAAGCATATCAGCAACGCATGTGCAGGAGCTACAATCATAAGGTCATTCCTCGTAACTTCAAAGTTGGTGATCTAATCTTAAAAGAAAATCCAAGAAATCAGCAAGATAGAGAAAAGAAAGGGAAATTTGACCCTAAATGGTTGGGTCCCTATGTCATCATTTCAGTTTATGGATCAGGTGCCTATCAGCTCACAAATTCTGAGGGAGATGTGCTTGATGATCCAACTAACAGCATTCATCTGAAGAAGTACTATACTTAAGGTAGCCTAGTGCACGGAAAAAGCCAAAAGCAAGCAAAAAAATCAAAAAAATCCAAAAAAAGCAAAAATACAAAGTACAATAAAAACAAATGGTGAAAACCTGATAAACAGGCGCCCTTGTGAAAAACCGGCTCCTTTATCTATATCCATGCCATTTTATCCATCAAAACACTATCGGCCATCGCCCGACACTTAGCATATATCCATTCAAGACATACTTAGCGTAGTCACTATCCTAAGTTATCCATCTGTATCTATCGCATTTCACCATGGCTTGGAAATCACTGTACATAATCATATCCAGAAGAACACTCATCTAGAGGCATTAAACTGTTCAAACATTTGCAAAACATTCAAGACATGCCAACTATTGCAAAACCTCAGACACAGGACATCCAACAAACACAACTACACTACATCGCAACAACCAAAACAAAAACAATACACAAAAAGCTCAAGGATGGATGATTTTCTGAAGTACTCAATGTTGCATTATCACATTAAAGTCTTGATTATTTTGCATTTTGAACTTTTTAAAATAAATTGGAATCTTCTCCTTATCTCATCAAAAGCTTCAAAGCCAGAGATCATGAGGAACTTCCAAAAATTTTCTTAGTCTTCTGTCTGGGAGGCGATCACTTGTACTGTATGAATATTTGCCTCGAGACGTGATCCATATCACTGAAGGCCTGATTCCATTTCACGCATATAAATGATCTAATCTTGTATGTTTACGCAATACGCACTCAGGTCGTCCTGGTTCAATTATACCTTGACGCTTGTACTATCTGGCAAAATCAAATATCATGTAAATTTTACTCAGGTCATTATGGTTCAATTATACCATTATGCTTGTATAAATTTTTAACATATCCAAAAATCGATAAATGCTCCATGATGATATTTACAAAGAAAGCAAATAAATGGTTATATCGGATGGCAAATACAGAATGAGAGATGCTCCAAAAACAATTAGTTGCATTTCATTTTACAATTAGTTGCATATCATTTTACAATTAGTCGCACATCATTTTACACTATTATCCCATATCATTATTACATCATTATTACATCATTTCATATTACATGTAACAACATATTAAATCATACATCTCATTTTCAAGATATATCTCGTAGCATATTAAATCATACATCTCATTTTCAAGATACATCTCATAGCATATAAAAACATACATCCTGCATCACACATTACATCATCATATGAAAGGAAGTAGCACACATAACAATGCATCCATAAACACATCACATCGATCAAAAATGGTGCTCCGTATATATATATCTCTCAAAAATGATCCAAATCTACAAAAAATGTCAAAACTGCGTCCAGTACAAAGAATACAATGCTCAAAAATACAACAGAGACACTGTCTCTCAAGTATGACTATCTCCGGAAGGAGATGGTCTCGCTCCAGCTGCACTCGCCCCTGGATCTCTAGGAGGGTCCTGTCTAGCTCCAGATACATTCGCCCCTGGATCTCCAGGAGGGTCCTGTCTCGCCGACCCAGTCACTCCTCGGCTCTCAGAGCGTGTCCCAGCAGTTCGAGATCGACTCGATCTCGACTGTGCAAAAACTCTCTACACGTCGCTCTCTGGGTACTGCAGCCTCATAATGCCGCCTATAATACTCAACCTCCTGTACTCTCCGTGTCAACTCTCTCAGGGTGTCTCTCAATGGACCACTCGCCGCTGCTCTCTGTACACTCGCCAAGGCCTCCTCCGCTCGACCCCGCCGCTCTATCTCCATATCTCTCTCAACGGTCAACTGTGAAATCTACCGCTGATAGGTCAAAATCTGTGCCTACAGCTGCTGCACAGTAATCTGTAGGGTCCGGATCTGTGCATCCTCTACATGACCCGACACTCGAACCCGCAATGGTCCCTGTGCTGGAGGAACCCCTCCCACTCGCCCTGTCCTCAGTACTAGAGGTGGGAGTATATCTACCCTCCTCCTCTGAGCTGGTCTCACCATCTCCTCTTCACCCCCCACTGCCGCCAAAACCTCTATCACTCTCCCCTCTCTCCTGGCTCCAATGGCCAAACCTCCTCTCCCCCTCTCAATCCTACCCTGCCATACCGCCCGCTGCACACCTCTGCCACCCTGCCTCCCCCTGGCTCCTCTACCTCCTCCATCATCTCCATCGTCTCCGTCATCTCCATCATCTCCCCCCTCCTCTCCATCCGAATCAAATACTGGCCTCATCTCCTCGGGATCTGAGATCCTCACCACTGCCCGCACAGTAAACAAACGAGCAAACTCCTCTGTCATCCCAGCATCCTGTATCTCTGGGGCATAGTCCCAGACCTATCCAGCTAACCCTGTAAACTCCTCTACGACCACGACACTATCAATAGTCGGCCCCCAATCGACCACATCCTGCTGCCGCCGTGCATACAAGCACGCTCCCTGTGGAATCCCCTACTACCTCCCGAACTGCCGCAAAACTCAGGTAACCAAAAACCGCTCAATAACGAATGGAGTCCTCCCAATCAGATACCTCATCATGAAAACGAAAGGCATCTCCATACCATCCTCAGCCCATACCTCGCAGTCTGTATATGGTCTCTAGGTGACTGTATCTATGTCATCGAACACTCTCCTCCAGTGCTCTAGTTTGCCCAGTTTACGCTGGACAACTAGGCCTCTATATCCATAGGCGTATGCTGCGCCTACGGGCCTATCTCTGTTTGCCAATGGCCTCGCTACTGGGATGTGCTCCCAGCACCATACCTATAATAGGGTCACACCCGCTGATAAGCTCCCATAACCGAGGTATACTACCTCATGAAGGCTCCTGTAAAGATGGGCCAACATCGCTGACCCCCACGCAAATCTCTGACCCTGTGTAACCATCTGCTCCAAGACCAGCCCCCATCCTACTAAAAATCCCTTTGACCTGTAATCAGGACAAAGGAATCCCCCAATGAATCCTGCCAATATAGATGGCAGCGGTGCATAATCTAGATCCAAAAACTCCTGCCAAGGGATCTCATAGCCACAGACACTCTCATCATGAAATATACGGCGCAGTACCTCTGTGCCGCCCTCCTCTATCTGCTCGTAGGGTAGCAGTGCCCCTACCACAGGAATGCGCAAAATCTGGTAGCAATCCTCCGGTGTCACTGTCATCTCTCCAGTGGCAAAATGAAAGGTGTTTGTGTCGCTATGCCACCTCTCTGCCAACGCTGTCAAAAGTCCCCGGTTCATAGTAAACCGAGGCATATCTAGCAAAGAGGACAATCCACATCTCTCTATAATGTCCAAGTCTGCCTATGACAGACGTGGTATCAGCATCCATGGTCTCGGGATTCTCTCCCTCGACTGCACGATACCTAATCGCTCCTATTGACAAACAAAAACAAATCCAATATCAGTTTCCATATCAACACAAAGATATCAAAATAAAACTTACATCAACAACATGAAACAATTTGCTCATCTGCAATCAAAGTTCAAAATCCTATCATTTCATATCAACTTGTAACACAACTCAAGTTCTTCAAAAACCATATCAAAACTTGTAAAACAACTCAAGTACCAAAATCACATAAACTTGTAAAACAACTCAAGTTTCCCACCCATATCAAAACTTGTAAAACAACTCAAGTTTCCAACCCATATCGGCTTGTAACACAACTCAGGCTTTCATACACATTGAACTTGAAACCGACAAACGCAAATACATCATTTTCTGATCAAAACAACAGCTTGATAATCTATACATAACTTGGAAAATTGCACATCAAAACAAGTTATACAAATACTCATCTTGGATAAATGCATCAAAAACATGACAGACACACAAAAACACAACTTTTCAAACTCAGCCAAAACTGCAAATTTTCTTAAATGCGCTAAAACAGACCTTCACTGCGCTAAAACAAACCCACGCGCTAGGCTGCTTGTCCTACGCGCTAACCTATTTGGCCTATGCGCTAGAATATATCTACGTGCTACTCTTTTCTTCCGTTGCGCTACCTACTCTGTCCTATGCGCTAGAACCTATCTACGCGCTAATCTATCCCTCCTAGGTGCTACCCTTTTAGCCCTATGCGCTAGGCTAATCTTACGCGCTAAACCCCTTTGCCTATGCGAACCCCGGCAGCTCCTATGTGCTAGGTCATACCTACGCGCTACCCTGTTTCCCCTACGCGCTAACCGAGCCTTTGTATGCGCTATTTTATCTATACGCGCTAACCTACAGATCCTATGCGCCAACTAAGCATTTTCAGACGCAACTTTTAAATTTAAAATATGATGCGCTATTCTACACTTCGTATGCGCTACTGTTGACCCTAGACGCGCTAAAACGAAAAACCCGAAGTTTAAAAATAAAAAAACACCTGAAAACGACAAAATGAAAAATCCAAAAGGGGTCAAAAAGGTTGACTTACTGGTGGTCCACGCGCTACTGGTCTCCGGTACCTCCGAACGCGCTCGAAACGGTGTCTATGATAAGGAATAGGCATTTTTCTCTCCAGACCAAATTCTCTTTTCTTCAAAGTCAATAAAGCACAAATGACTTTAAATCGACCCCTTTTTCCCTTTTATAAGAGGAAAATGAAATTAGGGTTAGCCAACTGGACCTATAATATGGTCGCGGTCTCCCCTATACCAAATCAGATGTAATTTATCGGGAGATGAATCAATTTACACACTTTCTACCAGCACGAAATCCTACACATCATACGAACTTCATCAATTTAAATAAAAAATTTTCAAAAAAATTGATTCATCTCCCGAGGGGGCATCACATCACATCGAATCTGGGGCATCACTGGCAAATTAAAAGAGCGACACAAAAATTGCATTTGATCATAAATCACAAAAACACATCATTTTTCTTTGAAATAACATGTGCACACACGTCACTTCAAAGAGGGGCAAAATGTAGACGTATAAAAATGACCATATTCCTAAATGAATATTTTATGTTCATTTCTCTATTTGATTAAATCCAATTTAATTAAATTATCCACATTCTTCTATTTAATTAAGTAAATTACTCAATTTATTTAAATTAAATTCACTATACCATTTAATGAATAAATCATTTTATTCAAATAAATCCTCCTATCCACTTTTAATTAAATTCAAATTTAATTAAATAGTTATCCCAAATTGAATAAATCTAATTTATTTAATTCCTCCAAATTGCAACCAAATTGAATGAAAATCATTTAATTCAATTAAATCCTATTATCCCTCCATCCACTTGCAAAATCCCAAACCCCTTCCTAATCCCTTCTAGAATCTTCTAATTGCTTCTAATTAACCTAACCCTCCTCTAAAACTTTGTCACATCCCTAAGCAAAGGGAGGTCACTTCTCAAATGACCCAAAGTCTTAGATAACCATTGAAGGTTTTCAACCTTCAACCACTAAAACCCTTAAAGTCTTTGAAAACCATTAAAGGCTTCCAACCTTCAACCACTTAATCCCTAAAATCTCCAATAACCATTAATGGTTAATTCAAACCTTCCCACATGGTTAAAACATTTGTTTTGACTCAACCTCTATCCAACCCAAGGGTCTCATCAGGCCTTTAATGCTTTGACCATGATTATCTCTTAATCATTTGCACAAAGGTTTATCCTTGGATTAACTCCTAATCCAGTGGGTAATCCTAACTTAGACTTGACCCTTAGCCTTTAGATAACCATGAGGTCTTCTCAGGCCTTTAATGCCTCCAACCTCTTCTCTTAACCCAATCCTATGATGACACTTGTCACCATGTCATTGGTGCAAATTGTGCACATGGATCCCCAACTTTCAAACCTAGCCCTTGATTAAACCTTTCAATCCTGACCATCCATTGCCCTGTTTTTGCTATAAATAGAGCTCTCATTCCTCCATTCTTAACAATCATCTTTCAAATTTGAAGCATTATACTTATGCTCAAATACTTTCAAGCTTTTTCATCATCTTTATGCTCTTCATTTAGCCTCTCTTAGATCTAATATGCATGCTTAGATTACTTTCTTTATCATTTTAGTTCAATTATAGACTAAATATAGTATGCTAGGATAGTATTCATACTAATCTTGTCATCTTATAGTTAGTTTATTTCATTTTAGTATCATACATAGCTTACAATACATCTCATACTAAAATCAATCAAAAGCATCTCTCGTTCTCATATTTGCCATCCCTAAACCATTTTGCTCAGTGATCTGAGAGCAAAAACGTTGGTTTGAGGGACATTGTGAGATAGAGAACCATGGGACCCTCCTTGGGAAGCTGAGTAACACTACGTTACTCCATAGCTTGCATCAAGAAGTCCTGTGTGTGTGTGTGGACTAGTATTCTAACATATTTTCACATATTAAGTTTTATTTGCCCACTTTTCCTGCATACAATAAGTAATAACCCTCAATAATTAAATACACAATTATATTTAAATATCAATGCCATCAATTAATTAAATTTAATATTAATAAACCATATAAACCAATTAAATAATTAATAATTTAATTAATAACCACAACTCCTCAAGGCAAACCAACATAAGGTAACAAAAAAATACCACATGGCACTAAACAAAGCAACTCTAGCCAAGACACCAAAATTGACACGATACCAACGAAACCTAGAGTGTAGAATAGGATCTGATGTCACCTCTGATCAACTTGCCATTGGGATAAAGACACACTCAAACCTACAAAACTAGGTGGAGTCAATGTCTAGTACTTGCAAACCTATCACCACCAATGTACACACAACGATATATATATGTAAAGGGGAAAATTTGATTTGGCAATTTACAACATAGAAGGAGAAATCACCAAATCAATTTTCCCTTGATGGGGAGATAGCCTTGACATTCAAAAGAGGGGGGGGAATCCACTAGATTTAGTCACAAATCAGATAAGGACTAAATACTAAGTGGATTGATTGATTATGATGTGTTTTTCCCTCTTTTGTAAGTTGGAATACTGATTTAGGCTAAAGTGCTGAAATTGAAGGCAAAACCAAGAAAATATTGATGTGAATGAGCATAATCAGGTCTTAAATTAGGTTGAGGGGTGTAAACACTAAGGTGAAGACCCAAATATGGTCGAAAATTGCAAGGGGTGCAATTTTAGGATGCTACATTTAGCCCCCACTTTAGTGGGAGTATGAAGTCAATCATACTCTCGGTGAAGCATAAAGGGTTCACATTGAAAGAATTTCACCAAGTCATCAAGGACACAAGATACACCAAGCCCCTAGTGAACTTTAGGACCTCACAACTTCAATGACAAGGTAAAAGGGAAGATCATGAGAGAGAGAAAGAGAGAACCATGACTAGAACTAATATGATTCTCTTACTATGAGTCATGAAAAGAAAAAATACCAAAAATTACAAAGCAAAAGATAAGTAACTTTAAGAATCAAGATATGCAAGAGGGAGAATCATTGAGTAGAGTGTATGCCCCCACGTTAAAGTGATTGCACATGCCTTATTGGGAGAAATTTATTTAATGTAGGATACACCCAAAAATATAAGCATGTTATCACAATAATTTAGCCCCCAAAAGAGGATAATGATCACAAAACAAAAAACATGAGGTGGTTTCACCTAACTCTAGAGTCAATATTCTTTGTACGATAACTCATGTATATATATATATATATATATATGCATAGAATTGTTCTCACCTCCAAAGAAAGGAAACCACCATGGAAGAAGGGAACACATGTGCCTTTTGAGTCAACATGAAAAAGACCAAAAGAGACCTTAATGCTTTGCATTGTCCTCAAGTAGACAACACTAGGGACAACAAATAGAAGAATGGAGAGACAAATAGAAGAATGTCACAAACAAGCAAGAGAGTAGAAAGAGAGAATCTATGGTGCTAATGAAGCTAATAAAGCACATCATTTTCCCCCCAATCTTTCTCATCATTATTTCGAGAAGGTGGAAAAGATGCAAGAGGAGTAACATTGAGCACAGTAGATGGGGCTATCACAAGTTCTAAATAAGGACCATGCTCTACTGATGGATCACTTTTCTCGTTACTAAGAGCTAGGATTAATGATTTTGAAAATTGTTTAGATAAATCATTGTCAACATCAACATATTCATATTCATAATCATAAATATTACGATCAACAATTTCATCTTTAACAACATTCTCATCTATTTCTTTGTTTTAAGCATTTTTCATCTTGGATAATTAGGTTGAACATCCTCATTAGGGGAAAATGGAATCATGTCAATAATAGGTGCCTTGGGAGAAGAAATGGTTTGGGAAGCAAGTTCATGAGCTATAGCACGACGTCTCCATCAGTATTATCTTGCACAACAATTTCCTTTAGTTTTAGCTCAAGGTTGTGAAGGTTTAGGTTCATCAAGTATATATAGGCTTGTTTTCTTCTTTTAAAGAAGGATGATTGGGTTGAGGTATTTAAAGTTGAACAAGAGGAGAGGTTGATCACTTCTCTTTCTAAGATGTAGGAGGTAGAACCACACCATATAAAGGAGGAATGGGAGGTGTAGGAAGGAGACTAGGTCCATCATGAGGAGGAGGAATAGGTCTATCCTTAGGAGGAATTATATTTTTAGGAGGAGGAGAATTTATATCCTTAGTAGGAAGAATGGACTCATCCATAGGAGAAGAAATAGATTCCTCTTTGGGAAGAAGATCACTTCTTTCCTTAGGAGGAAGAATAGTCTTATTCTCAAGAAGAGGTATATGATCATCAAGAGGCAAGATAAGTGTTGGATTTATAGGTTTACTCAAAGACAAAATCATCTCATTTTTCCATTTTTGGTAGCTTTAAAGAGAGCATCACTTCTAGGTTTAAGAGGTTGGAATTGTTTAGACCAAAAATAATCATGACAAACGTCTCCATGCCTCACTGTAGGTTGATATATGCTATGATTAACAATTATTATTTCATCATTATGGGGAAATTTCAAAGACTTGTGAACAGTAAAAGTGATCACTTTTATGGAAGAGATTCAAGGATGTCCCAACTTCACATGAAATTTATTGGATGTAGGAATGATAAAAAATTTAACATCTAAGCATTTAGTGGTAACATCAATAGGAAGTGTGATAGAACTAATAGTAGGACAAGAGAAGCCATCAAAGAATTTAACTACCACATAAGTATTATCATATATCACTTGATGCAATTGAAAAGTATAAATAAATTCTTCAGTTATCACATTAACCATGCAAGCTAGATCAATAAGCACTCCTTGAGAAAGTATGTCTTTGATTGTCATAGTTATGTAAAGTGGTCCATCAGGTGCTTAAATGGTCTCACTAGGATCAAATATAATGCACAAGTCCTCAGGAGGTTCTTTTTGATCTTTAAGGCTCACCACATTATTATACTCAAGGCCAACGTCATTGGGAGAGAAGGCAACATGATCAGTCTCAATCATATTAGTTGGTGCAGGATCATCTAAAACATGTTCAAATTTTGATGTAAAGGGTCAAGTAGTTAGGGTCTAGGCATAAGAAAGTCGTTTTGTGATGTAAAAAGGTCTTAAAAGACCATTTATAATGTTTTTAGGGTCATTTGGTTTCAAATTGACAAAATATGTAAAATGTTATAAAAGAAATTGTCAAGTTGTCAAAAATAAAAAGTTGTCATGTTAAGAATATGAAAGGTCAAGAGTTGTTATTAGGTAGTTGAGTGGTTGGAAGGTGAAAAAACAATTGGAAATCCTTATAACATGGTTAAATATGTTTGGTGTGGTTGTTTGGAAGAGAGAAGAATATGTGGTGGAAGAAGATTCGATTGAAATTAATGAAATAGTCCATGTTTCCTTTCATTTTTTTGTAATTTTTTAATTGCAGCAATTTGTATGGCTAGGTACGACCTGATAATGAAATGAAACCAATTTGAACTAATAAATATTTGAGTCTTATTTCATTTTCAAATGTTTTGATAAGATTCCTTGGGGTTTAGACCAAATTATGGCCATTTTAGTGTAGGTTGCCTGGAACCCTGCCTAGGATCACCCGTTTTGGGAAAAAATGCCATAACTTTTTTTCCACTATTAGATCTTTATGTAATTTTGGTAATAATTATGTACTTATGTTATTCAGAATATGACAAAGAGATTTAACTCATTTTGTGTTGTGTAGAAGTTATTAATGACTGTTAGTTGCACTTCACAATGAAAATCCAGAGTTTGAACCCTTCTAGTAGCATTACCAGTCAATTTTCTAGTAATTTGTTCCAAAATAACCAACACTCATTTTCTATATATGTTGTTAAATAGCCAAAAGGGTATCCAAATATGTTTTTATATTTTTGTTACGAAGCCTATGTGGGGAGTTATGCCTTGTTAGACCCTCTTGAAGGGCTACTAGAAAGAAGACCTGATTTTGAAGGAATGGTAAATGATCTTTGTGTTTGTAAGAGGATTCTAATCATACCTCTGCATCATTAGTGGAATGGGAAGGTAAAGGATCAGTGAAAATTTGAAGGTTTTGTTTAGGAGTTACTAGTTTGTTTCCTTTATCATTCACAACAGCCACATATATGGTATTGTTATCAATCAAGTCTTGAATCTTACTTCTTAAAGAATAACACTTTTTAGTACCATGACCAAGTTGATGATGGTATTGGAAAAAGGATTTGGAATCAGAGTAAGGTGAGGATGTCTTAGATGGATAAATTTGTTTGATAGGGGGAAGATTCAACACATTCCTTTGTAACAAGTGAGACATAATACTATGCAAAGATTCATTAAGAGGAGTGAATTATTTTCTAAAGTATTTGGACAAAGGAGGAACACCTGTTGTGGCTACCACTTGAGTGTTGTTGTTGTCATTGAATTTGATGAATCCCTTATTTAGTTTGAACTTCGCAAAATTTTGTTGATCACTTTCACCCTTATCACTCGGAGCCTTTAAAAAAGATGATTGTTCCAATTGACTCATGGTAAGATGATAGTTGTTAAGTACTACGCATAACTTGATAACTCAATTAATGAACAATAAGTACCAAATCAGTATTGAGAGGTGGGGGTGAATCAGTATAGTCACAAAATCATTTCCCGAACTAGTTTGACTGCAAACACTACAAATGTCCGACAGACAGTAACACCGGTCTGAAACAAAATGCAACCGGTAAGGCTAGGAATGACTGTGACAAGTGTTAATCGATTAATCACTTATTTTTCCACTCAAATTTATACTACACTTCTATTTCACCTTTAAGCATGAATAGGTAATCTATCATCAAAAATATAATAACAACTAGCTCAGCATGTTTTACCTTCAGACACAAATCACTTAAATCATCACATGAAAAATACTACACATGACACACAATTTTTTCACGTGGAAACCCAATTGGGAAAAACCACGGTGGGGATGAATACCCACAAGCTTCTTTTGAACTCTTTAGAAGTCTGCTCTGTTAGGAGCCTAGTCCGATTAAAGACTATTACAACAGGTTCTGCTAGGAACCGATCTTGTTAGAGATCACCCGATCAAGGGATGGCTAAATACCCGGTTAAGGGTTAAACCCTATTAGAGGTTACCTTGTTAGAGGATTTCAAGAACTCAATTAGTTTGAGTCACCCTGTTAAAGGATTTACAGCAAGCTGATTAAAGCTACCCGGTTAAGGTATTTTCCAACTGTTGAAGTGGTTAAAGATCAATAGGTATTATAATGATCTGATAATAGCACTCAATGCCTAATGCGGATCTACTTAAGTTCCTTCCTTCTGTACACACACAATGTAGGAATCAATCCTCTTATCTCATCTGGTCTGGAAAGAATCACATATCTCTTCACTTAGATACACACACACCATTTCCCAACAACCTCAGCATGAAACACAACATCAACCTTATAGGAAATAGATAGGTCGGTAGCATAAACCCTAAACCCTAAACATTTAGGTTAAGCAATTCAGGCGGTTCAATCCTATCCATTGAACACTTTGCATTTGAATACAATAGTCTTGAACAGATATCGAGACATTCTCCATCGCTCATTCTTCACCGCTTTACGGAAGCGTTAACCCATCACACGTTCTCCACCATTTATAGGGACTTCACACATTCCCGAGGTAGATAGGATCAATCTCCTTCATGCAAGATCCTTTATGCGCACAAGGTTGACATGGCACCATGATCTGATCTTCATTACAATACTAACTCGTCATACGATGTCATTGGTTGAATCACATAGGTTTGGAACACTTCAACCGGAAACCCTTAAGCTAAGACTACCAACCGGTAGTCATATCATGTTAATTCTTCATAGAGAACATTCCATATGCCGGTTCACATTTCATCATACTGGTTCTCTTGGACAAACATACCACTTCACCTATTGCTCAATATACCGGTTTATACCACTATACCAGTTCACTTTGCCAACTGTTTAGCTTCAATATACCTGTTCACTTCTTTGCACATATACCGGTTCACCATATTGCACCGGTTCACATTTCAGCATATTGCCAGTTCATTCTCCAACATATTGACATCAATGAAAACATAATATCATCATGTCAACATACTCAGCACAAATGCCAACAATCTCCCCCTTTGGCATTGATGGCAATATACAAAGATCTCTCTTTCTGCATCACATCTTCTTCCCATTGCTGCGGATATCTTCTTCGCTTCACATCTTCTCCCCCTTTGACAACAATGCCAAAGTGGAGGCACAAGCTTTCCTATTTGATTATGTTGCTCCCCTTGAGGAGTAGCATCCTTCAACACATCAATTTGGAAAAATTTGGACACTACAATACTTGATTGATGTGGAGTACATACTTTCAGTTCACCTCTTGAAGGGGCAACACCCCTAATTCACCTCTTAAATAGGTAAATGAAGCCTTTGGTAGTGTTGTCTTCAAAATCTGATTCCCTTTAATATCCTTAGAATAATATGATTCAAGCTTGGTGCAGAAGAGACATCGGAGATAAATAAATTCTCAAGACAACATATGACAAGGTTTGGATAGACCTTCTACACTTCAGGCTTCCTCGGAGCCCAGGTGGGTATACCTTTGTGAATTAAATTCACACTTTCAAACAAAAATCCACAGCAAACCAGTCCAGAAAACCAGTGGATTTATTCACCTTGAAATCAACTGAAAACAAAGGATGGAAATTATACTTAAATTCAGCATTTCGATCAACAAAGCATGCAATAGACAACTTCAATTAATACCAGTGCCTTATCCAAGGTCACAGAGTCATCTAAACTCAAATAAAACTCCTCAAACAATACATCTTTATGCTTCCCGTCGGCTTGGTTTCTATTAATCCTTATATATGCCTGACACATACAAGAATTCAAGCATTTCAAACTAAGCTATGGTCCTCAAAATTCAAAATTCCTCCCAAAGAATTTACTGGTATGAGTGATCCCGTGTATTTAATTTCCCCCCTAAAGAGAAAAGCTAACAAACACTTATACTAAAATTGCTTTGCAATTCCATTCAAACAGAACAACCCTGGATTATTCAGAATGAAAACAGTAAATAAATTTGTGAACGAACTTGAAGACAACACAAAGCTTTACTCAAAACCGATGGCCTGTATATTGATATTCAGTTCAAGAAATATTACAATAAATTCTGATTCTCCATTAGACTTAGAAAAGCTCAGATAAATTTCTGCAGCGTTTTCTTACAAAATTTTGTGATCTCTTTTCCTCTAGTCCTGGTATCCATTTATAACAACATGGATGCACAAAGCTTCGGACCTTTCGAGGAGAGTTTGTTACAATCATTTCTTTCAAAATAAAGAGGTTACAAGCTTTTCGCAAAAGCAGTTACAAGCACTTTTTAGCCTCTGCAGTTACTTCAACCTGTTATTCTGTTGCAACCTCTTCTGTCTTTTCAGGGGCGCTCTCCAACTGTTCCGGATCCTGGGTGGCATATTTAGTTGCCCACTCACTATATATCTCTTCTGTCGGCCATGAAAAATTAATCACATCATCTTTACTTTTAGTCAACCTTTTCCAAGAATTCCTCAGTTTGTTGACTTCTGAATTAAGAAAACCATAATGTGACTTAATTTTTTCTATCTCTTGTATTGTCACGACAAAGAAAGAAGTATCATCAAGATCAATGATTCCTTTGATTCTTGCTGACAATTTGGCTTCTATCTCCTTAAGCCATATCTGCTTGTCTTTTAACTAATCCTGATTAGCAAAAATTCCTGGGAGCAACTCAAAAACTTGATCAGTGTATTCCTTCTTACACAAATTAACCTTTCTATCCACATTATCCACCTCTGTTTCCAATTGCATTAAGACTTTAGCGACATCAGAAGTGGATTTGATAATGGGATTGGCTCTTGCTTCATCACAGGATACACACATGAACTCTAGATCTTGCTCCCTAGGCCTCCATCTATCAAAAATGGGTGTCAAAATGGCCTTATCTCTCCTCAGCTCATTCCATATCTCCGTAATTTTTCCCACATTGTTGTAAAGCAATGAGGCATTTATTGTATCTGTAAAACTGGAGATTGTGGCTCTTACTTTCTCCTCATATTTCCCTGCATATAAGGCCTGAGCCTGTTTCAGGTTTTCTAGTTCTTGAGGAGTAATCTCAATCATTTGAGAGCTGGAGGGTGCTGGAGATGGTGGAAATTCAATGATAGGACTAGTAGGTGGAGGTCTTGCAGGAGAAGAGGAAATCATCAGTGTTGAAGACTCACCTTGTTGGTATTGTCCCATCAACTGGCTCTGCAACTTAGCAATGATGCTATCTTTACCTCTCACCTCCTCCTTGGCACTGTTATAGGCCTTCAAAACTATTTCTAACTTAATTTGGAGGGCCTCTTTTTCTTTGGCTTCCTTCTCTGCTACTGCAACACTGAATTTTGCAGTTTCTAACATAGTGCTAGCAGCCTCTACTACCCCTGTACTCTGTACTCTCTTTACCATCATTCCACCAAAGTAACTTGACCCTGGGGTGTCTTTGCCTTTCTTGCTCTCATTTCTCTTGAGAGACCACATGACTAATGCAGCATTATCCTTATTGAAAGTAACTCCTTCCATGGGTTTAGTTTCTTTTCTTACTGCATCTAGTACCAGGGCATCAGCAATATCCCACTCTGGTAAGATAAGCACTCTAGCTTGTGCTACCATATCTCTTCCCTGCCCAGGGGTGATGGTTTTGAATTCTTCCATCATCTCTTGTTTTATTTCTTCTTCCACTGAGGCTGGATCTTTATTGGGCTGCTCAGCCTTTCTTGTCTCACATCTAGCAGTATATCTGTCTATATGCTGTTTCCAAATGAATTGCATAAATGCTTCCGATGTGACAAAATTGTCATCAGCTAGAAAGGCACTACTTGCCTTTTTTATCTCAAGATCCCACTCCTGGCCTTTAAATTTAGTAGAGGTGATATCCATTTCAGCATCAATGGGTTCTTTTGGCATCCCTTCCTCCACTTCATCATAGGTGTATGCAATTTCTCCTAAACTACCCAATTGCAAGAGGTATTCAACTGCTGCTTGTTCATCTCCTATATGGATAGGGGATTGGGATGGGGAATACAAAGGTGTATCTGATTGCACTTCCTTCCCCACCCTTTGCTTCTTTGGGCTGTCTTGGATGTCAATGACATCTTGTATCTTCCTCTTTCCTTTGGATGTAGAGGGCTCCCCTATTGTAGGCACTAGCACACTGTAACCTGATTTCTTGTACAGTGTGTAATCACCAAGAGGAATTGCTTTGGTGGAAGCTAACCTGCTTAGGATCATTCTAGCCTTTTCAGGGTTGCTCTTAATCATAGCTTCCTTCTTCTCCTTCAGTGTTTGCATCACATCCTCAAAGCAAACAATCAAAAACTTTATTTTGTCTTCTAGTGGGAAGAAGCTAGACAATGGGTCATAGCTAGCATCAAACTGATGCACAAAATCCAAGGCTTTCTTATAAGCCACCCACTTTTCTTTCCTTAGCTCCTGCTCATCTAGATCAAACTCATTTCTGATGAGGTCTTCAGGAAATTGGAATTGATGAGGTCTACCTCTGCATGCTACCTTCTTTCTAAACACACCATTAAAGAAGTCCTCTGGATCAGCACACCTGGACACTGCAATGGACAAATGATATGGTTTGAGGAAATCCTCAAAGCAGTTCTAGCCTCCCTTTGTTATTACAAATTGGTGGGCTATGGTAGCTGCAGGGAAAATAGTCCCTTTACCTCTGCCTATCAACTCTGCTTCTTGTAGGCCACCAATTTGCCTAAGGATCTTCGCTATTCCCACTTTGAGAGGGACCTGGTAAGGTAACAAAAATGGAGTACCCCTGAAACCAAAAACTCTGAAAACTGTGGAAACTGGATATAAATAAATGTCACCCCAGTTATGAACAATTTTTATATTCTCTACAAATTCTTTTGGCCTTATGAATTCTAGAAGAACCTTGGGGACTCTTGGGTTATCAGAGCGGAGGAGAGTCCTTATTTTGGATGCAAAATATTTATCAAACTTCAAAAAACTAGCATCCTCTCGGTCCCATGACAACACAGTACTCCATAATTATACTGGCATTTTTTCTCCTTCCTTCTCCTTGACCAGGTCTAGTCCATTGGCAAAATAATCACCACCTTTGAAGAGAAAAAGGTGCATTAGGAGTGAACACCATCTGAAAGGTCTGTCCACCTTTCCATTCTTTATTCCTATCAACCCTCCATGGATAGCATCGGCAATGAAAGAGGCATAATCAAATGTGATAGCAAGAGAAGGATTCAAAATCTGGACAATCATTAGCAAGTAATGATTTGGCATATTTGCTTCAGCATCTTCTCCTAGAACTTGACAAAGTGCCCAGTACATTCCTTTAGCCCTCAGGGTAAACATACTTAATGAGAAGGGCTCTTGCGTGTTAGGTCCTACAACTGTTAACCCTCCTATTTTCACAAAAAGTTCCTTGAGAGGCCCATTCCTGAGATGACTGCTCTGTGCACCATAAATTTGGGCTAATGATGTGAAATTTATAGGTTCTAGGAAGTTTGTGAACTCATTAAGCACAAATTCCATCCTAAACTCTTCAGCATTAATTTCAACAAGGGTTTTCCCATTTACATCCCGGATGCATCTTGTGACTGGATCATAATTTAATGCCATTTGGGTTAGCAAGTTTGTATCCATAAATACTCCTGGGACAACTAGTTTTCCAACATCCAGTTCCCAGATACTGTTTTGTGGGGCAGGAGAATTTCTCATTCTGAATCCCACTTTAAATAACCCCAACCCAGACAGTCCAACCTGTGGGTCTCTCAACCAATTGCCCTTGTCATATAATCCTTCTCCTATTTTTAAACAGGGAGCCCTGGGCACTAACTCTTTAGCCTTGGATGCCTGATTGGTTGACAACGTCAACTGTTCTAAAAAATCATCACATACACTTCTTTCTAAATAGTTAACCTTGCCGGAGAATTCCCTTTTAGGAGCCATTTTGAAAATGCAAGAAAATGAATATCACTCTAAAACAATCCTGCAACGAATGAATTATCTTATTTAGAACACTACACAAGAATTGCTACAAAATATGAGAGAACATGTTCTTTGCTTGAAGGAAATTGCTCGGCAACTGAACCGACTTGATCTGTATCTGAGGAAAATAACTCTGTGTCTGCTCTTCTGCAAAATCTTTTAAAAGATATCTTTACCCGGTTGTTAGGAAATCAAATATTTGTACTCAGGGCCTTAATTGTAACATTGATTCCGCATGCTTCGGTCGTCCCTTCGAAATTGAATTCATACAAGAATTCGTATTTTTTGCTCCAACGGGTCACAATATTCGTGCAAGTGCTTCATTTTGTTCTTTCGCAACTTCACGAGGCATAACTATCGGGCAGCTTAGTCTTGCGAAATAACGCCAACCGTTCGATCAAAAGAAACTTGATCGAGCGTTAGATTAAGTGACGGCTTTGGCTTTTCTCTGGGTCCCGCTTTTCTATTGGCTACATAATACCATGTGGCATCTAACCATTGGCCTTGAAATCCCCTTCGCATTCCACTTGATACTGGCCACGTGTCTTTTCTTTTATACCAACGTTTCCACCTTGGTGGGCCCACACTTTCTTCTTAGACCACATGTCATCATGACACGTGGACGGTTCTCATTTACTCTCGCTATTTTGCGGGCATAAAGAGAGAGCACTTTACCCTTGTGAAATAGCGCGGGCCGTCGGATCATCTCTGAAGTTGATCGGCATTTAATCCTTTGAAAAGGCTCTCAGGAGGGTGGGCCCGCTGACTCGTCGTGGACACCTGGTGCCCTGTCACATTCGGCGCTGATTTGTCGCTCTGTCATTTGCCAAAAGAAAACCACGGGGCCCCACTTTCGTCTCAACAGCTCTATCCTCCAGGTCATCATCATGACACGTGGATGATTCTCATTTACTCTCGTTATTTCGCGAGCATAAAGAGTGAGCACTTTACCCTTGCGAAATAGCGCGGGCTGTCGGATCATCTCTGAAGTTGATCGGCATTTAATCCTCTGAAAAGGCTCTCAGGAGGGGTGGGCCCGCTGACTCGTCGTGAACACCTGGCGCCCTGTCACTTTCGGCACTAATTTGTCACTCTGTCATTTGCCAAAAGAAAACCATGGGGCCCCACTTTTGTCTCAACAGCTCTATCCTCCAGGTCATCATCATGACACATGGACGGTTCTCGTTTACTCTCGCTATTTCATGGGCATAAAGAGTGAGCACTTTACCCTTGCAAAATAGCATGGGCCGTCAGATCATCTCTGAAGTTGATCGGCATTTAATCCTCTGAAAAGGCTCTTAGGAGGGGTGGGCCCGCTGACTCGTCATGAACACCTGGCGCCCTGTCACTTTCGACGCTGATTTGTCACCTTCTTATTTGTCAATAGGAAACTACAGGGCTTCAATAAATTGTTAAAAACTATATCTGTCAGGTCATCTCCACCTATGACCTGACTCACCTCTGGGGCCCGCCTTTTAGCCTTTAGTCCTGACCCGCTGACTGTTGTGACCTATGCCATGTGCCGCCATTTTATATCGCTGTCAACAACCAGCTGGACCATCTACATGGCATGCCATGTGGTTTTCACAACTTCACTGGTTTTAAACTACGCACAACTTCGCCTAGCGAAATAGCGCGAGCCGTGGATCCATCCATGAGATGCGCACTAGTTACTGGGCCCGACAACTTTAGAAGAAAAATATACAAGGCATAAAATTTTTGATTAATTAACATAACCGCCTAGGAAAACAACAAGGGGGAACACTTCTTACAACCCCATGACCCATTACTTAAGTGAATAAAGTAACGGAAGATTAGAAACCAGAGGGCTTAAAACAAATACGATAGGATCTAAAAACAAAAACCCTTAAACCCTTAAAGTCTAGAACAAAGCTGAAGCATTTGGAATTACACCCTATTCGGAAAATCAACATACCATAGCAAATCATGGGAAAAGAAAAAACCAATTTTAATCAGTGACAACAGGTAGAGGCTTGGTGAATATGTCTACTAACTGCTCCTTACTAGAAACATGTTCCAACACAACCTCTTTGTTCTAAACCTTCTCCTTCAAGAAATGATACTTGAGCTCAAAGTGCTTGGTTCTAGCATGCAAAACTAGATTCTTGGAAATGTTAATTGCGCTTGTATTGTCACAAAATATGCTTACCAGTTTAGATACAGGAACTTTGAAGCCATTCAATACATGCTTCATCCAAATAGTCTTGGTGTAATTCATAAAAGTTGCAACATACTCCGCTTCTACTGTAGACTGAGAGATACAACTCTTCTTTTTACTCATCCATAAGACCAATCTACCACTGAGAAAGAATGCACCACCGGTTGTGCTCTTTCGGTCATCTACATTACCAGCCCAATCAACATCTGTGAACACTTTTAGGTTGAAATCATTATTGTATGGATACCATAACCCATAGTCAATAGTTCCCTTCAGATATCTAAGAATCTGCTTGACTACTACCAAGTGGGATTCTCTAGGGCTTTGCTGAAACTGAGTGGTAATACCCACTGCATGTGCAATGTCCGGTCTACTATGCACTACATAATGCAGCTTACCAATCATTGATCGGTAATCCTTCTCATTTACCACCGCTAAGTCATCTTCTTTTGATAGCTTACAACCGGTCACCATTGGTGTACCAACTAGTTTACTATCTTCCATGCCAAAGGTCTTCAACACCTCTTTGACATACTTGGACTGAGTAATAAAGATTCCATCTTTCATTTGTTGAATTTGTAGTCCAATGGAGAACTTAATCTCTCCTATGAGTGACATTTCAAATTCCTTTTCATCTCATCAACAAATTCATGACTCATCTTGTCATCACCTCCAAAGATGATGTCATCAACAAATACTTCACAGATCAGAATCTGATATCCTTTTGATTTCAAGTAGATATTGTTATCTTCACTTGTTCTTTCAAATCCAATCTTCACAAGATGGGAGTGCAAGTGTTCATACCATGCTCTAGGTGCCTACTTCAGTCCATACAAGGCTTTATGTAGCCTACACACCATGTCACTGTCTTCTGATAGGGAAAACCCATCTAGTTGCTCTATATACACCTCCTCTTCAAGTATTCCATTTAGGAATGCAGATTTTACATCCATTTGGTATACCTTGAATCCTTTAAAAACTGCATATGCAAGAAGCATACGAACTCCTTCCAATATGGCTACTGGGGCAAAGGTTTCTCCATAGTCTTCTCCTTCTTCTTGAGCATATCCTTTACATACTAGTCTGGCTTTGTTCCTTACCACTGTGCCATCCTCATTCTACTTGTTTCTGAAAACCCATTTGGTACCAATGACATTTTTATGCTCCGGTATGGGTACCAAAGACCATGTACCATTCTTCTCTATCTGGTCAAGTTCCTCCTCCATTTCCTTGATCCAATCTTCATCTTTGTGTGCCTCTTTGAATGATTTAGGCTCAAATTCAGAGATCATACAATAATTCTCTCTGACCTTTCTTCTTGTAAGGATTCTTGCATCCTTATCTCCTATGATCTGCTTTGGATCATGATTTAGTTTGACATATTGAGGAATGCTCTTGACTGATTCCTCCTGCTTTTCTTCTTCATCCTCATCTTCATTAGCATCAACATCTACTGGTGTAGGAACACTATTATTGGTACTTGGCTGATTAGCAACCGGTTCCCAGAAGGTTACTACAGGTTCATCTCTTACTTGCTTACTGCCGGTTTCCTCAGGTTTTCCAAAATTTTCATCAACTCTAACATTGATGCTTTCAACAATTCTCTTAGTCCTATTGTTGAAACATTTGAGATCTTTGCTCTTGGTGGAATATCATAGGAATATTCCTTCATCACATTTTGCATCGAACTTGCTCTGATGTTCACTTCTCTTGATATAACATCTGCTACCAAATATTCTAAAGTATCTTACCACTGGTGTCCTACCAGTCCAATACTCATAAGGAGTCTTATCCTTTCCTTTCTTGATGAGTACCCGGTTCATTGTGTATACTGCAGTGCTCACCGCTTCTCTCCAAAAGGTGTGAGAAACTTTTCCTTGGATCAACATAGTTCTAGTTGCTTCAACCATAGTCTGGTTGTTTCTCTCTACTAAGCCATTTTGCTATGGAGTCTGGGGGGCAGACAGTTGCCTCTTGATGTCATTCACTTCACAATATTTATTGAATTCATCGGAAGTGAAATCTCCTCCTTGATCAGTTCTAAGGCACTTGATTCTTCTACCACTTTCCTTTTCTACCAGTGCTCTAAAAGCTTTGAACTTTCCAAAAGCTTCAGACTTATCTTCCAAGAATGTGACCCACATCATTCTTGAGCAGTAATCAGTTAGAATCATGAAATACCTATCTCCCTGCACACTGCTAGTTTTCATAGGACCACACAAATTAGTATGTACAAGATCAAGTAAATTGTCTGTTGTGAAAGATTTACCTTTGAAAGTTGAGGAAGACATTTTCCCCAGTTGACATTCTCTGCACAAAGGACTTTTCAGTTTGCTCAGCATCGACAATCCTCTGATTGCCTTGGTCTTACTGGCCTTCACAATGTTATCAAAGTTTACATGGTAGAGTCTCCTATGCCATATCTAGCTATCATCAAATTTAGCCATAAGACATGTACTTACATTTGCATTCAGCTGAAATAAGTTACCTTTGGTTTGCATACTGATGGCCATCAATTCACCATTCTTTCCTTTATTTTTAACACACCATTTTTGAATTCCAGAATGAGTCCACTATCATTCACCTGGGAAACACTCAATAGATTGTGTCTGAGACCTTCCACACAATACACGTTGTCAGCATTTCTCTTTCCATTTAGAGAGATGGACCCTCTTTCTTTAACCATACATGGTGCATCATTACCAAAGTCAACCACACCACTATCATATTCTTCCAAAGATAGAAACTTGCTCTGATCACCAGTCATATGGTGAGAACAGCCACTATCAATAATCCACTCATTGGAATTATCAAAGCGAGAGACAAGAGCCTTCTTGTCTGACACATCTTCCTTTACTGCAACAAACACAATATCTTCATTCTCTTCATCTTCTAATTCCTCATTTGTGATACCTTCATCAACTGCAACAAAATAGTTTCTCCGGTTTCCTCCTTTGAATGTCTTGAACATCTCTGGTTTGTCCTCGTTGTCACTATTAGGATAGTTTATAGCAATATGTCCTATCCGATTACAAGAAAATCATTTCAAAGGGAGCTTACCTTTGTATTTACCAGTTCCTTTAGGAAGTTTCCTGGCAAGAAGAGCTTCAAATTCCATTAGGATCTCCTCATCATCCATTTCTATGCTCTGTCTTGGTTCACCACTGGTGCTTGCTTCTTTTCCTTTTCTAGATGGTACAACAGAAGCTCTAAAAGCTGATTCAGTATTTTGAACACTGCCATCAAAACTGTTTAGCTCATAGGCTGTCATCTTTGCAATGATGGAGTCTAGAGATACCTTAGTCTTGTCTATTGATCTCAACTCCTGCATAGCAACAACCCTTATTGCATAGACTGGTAATAAGGATCTCTGAACTTTGCTTACCACAATGGAATCTTCCATTTTACCACCTACACTCTTGATATCTCCAACAACAGTTTTGATCCTTATTCCATATTGTTGAATGGTCTCACCTTCAACCATCCACATGTCTTCAAACTTCCCTCTAAGGCTTTCTTCCTTAGCTTGTTTTACATGCTCATCACTGCCATAGATAATCTCAAGAGTGTCCCATACTTCTTTGGGATTATCTTTACCCTGGACATCAATAAACTCAATGTCAGATAAGCTGCTGATTAGGGCTTCCATGACTTTCCCATTCTCCTGTATTTCTCTCTTTTGATCATTGGTGAGAGTATCGGTAGGAATAACAAAAGCATTCTCAACATAGCTCCAGTGTTGAGCACCCATGCTTCTAATGTAAATCTTCATCCTATCCTTCCATATTTTGAAGTTATCTCTGTTAAACTTTGGAACTTCCCTCTTCATCATTACAATAGGATCTTTCCCTCAAGTGGTTAAGCTCACAACACAGAGGACCTAGAGGATGCTCTGATACCAATCGATAACTCAATGATGAACAATAAGTACCAAACTGGTACTGAGACGGGGGGTGAATCAGTATAGTCACAAAATATTTTCCCAAACCGGTTTGACTGCAAACACTGCAAATGTCTGACAGACAATAACACTAGTCTGAAACAAAATGCAACTGGTAAGGCTAGGAATGACTATGACAAGCGTTAACCAATTAATCACTTAGTTTTCCACTCAACTTTATACTACACTTCCATTTCACCTTTATGCATGAATAGGTAATCTATCATAAGAAATATAATAACAACTAGCTCAACATGTTTTACCTTCAGACACAAATCACTTAAATCATCACATGAAAAATACTACACATGACACACAGATATTTCACGTGGAAACCCAACTAGGAAAAACCATGGTGGGGATGAATACCCACAAGCTACTTTTGAACTCTTTAGAATTCCTCTCTGTTAGGAGCCTAGTCCGATTAAAGACTGTTACAACAGGTTCTGCTAGGAACTGATCCTGTTAGAGATCACCCGGTTAAGGGATGGCTAAATACCCGGTTAAGGGTTAAACCCTGTTAGAGGTTACCTTGTTAGAGGATGTCAAGAACTCAATTAGTTTGAGTCACCCTGTTAAAGGATTTATAGCAAGCTGATTAAAGCTACCCCATTAAGGGATTTTCCAACTGTTGAAGTGGTTAAAGATCAACATGTATTACAATGATATGATAATAGCACTCAATTCCTAATGCAGATCCGCTTAAGTTCCTTCCTTCTACACACATAATGTAGGAATCAATCCTCTTATCTCATCTGGTCTGCCAAGAATCACGTATCTCTTCAGTTAGATACACACACACCATTTGCCAACAACCTCAGCATGAAACACAACATTGACCTTATAGGAAATAGATAGGTCAGTAGCATAAACCCTAAACCCTAAACATTTAGGTTAAGCAATTCAAGCGGTTCAATCCTAGCCATTGAACACTTTGCATTTGAATACAATGGTCTTGAACAGACGTTGAGACAATTCTCCATTGCTTGTTCTTGGCTGTTTTATGGAACCGATAACCCATCATGCATTCTCCACCATTTATATGGACTTCGCACATTCCCGAGGTAGATAGGATCAATCTCCTTCATGCAATATCCTTTACGTGCACAAGGATGACATGGCACCATGATCTGATCTTCATTACAATTCTAACTCATCATACGATGTCATCGGTTGAATCACACAGGCTTGGAACACTTCAATCGGAAACCCTTAAGCTAAGACTACCAACCGGTAGTCATATCATGTTAAGTCTTCATAGAGAACATTCCATATGTTGGTTCACATTTCATCATACTGGTTCTCTTGGACAAACATACCACTTCACCTATTTCTCAATATACCGGTTTATACCACTATATTGGTTCACTTTGCCAAGTGTTTAGCTTCATTATACCTATTCACTTATTTGCACACATACCCGTTCACCACATTGTACTGGTTCACATTTTAGCATATTGCTGGTTCACTCTCCAACATATTGACATCAATGAAAACATAATATCATCATGTCAACATACTCAACACAAATGCCAACATAACTACGTAAAGGAAATAAAGTCAAAAAAGAGAAGTTTATCCCTAATATCTTTTTGTAAATTATTAATAAAAATAAAGAAGTCACCGATTAGGATGGACCTCAAAGAGATGAATCCGGACTGGTCATCAAGAGTAAACACAATAGAAACACAAGGACATGATGGAGGAAATGCAAAATAGATTAAATTATAACATGAAAACCAAATTATGTAAAACCATACAATTTTAACTAGTAACACTGAAGAAGGAAGAAGCGAGAGAGAGAGCCCAAATTTCAAACTCTCAGCAAGGCGGGAACCCTGGTTCCAATGGTGAGATCGGCCAAATCAATGGCACTGATCCTATTGGCGATAAGGACAAGCCCCCGAACTTCCCGGTCGCTGTTGCTGACTCTCAGTCTAATGGTACTCTACTTGAGGTGACAATGGATTCATCTGTGCATCTGGGGGAAGGGTCCAATGGGGGGCCCATTCCACGAGATGATCCCGTGGATAGCGGGAGGGAGAAAAAGAAATGGTCTTCCCTTTTTGGAACTAGACCAACTAGTAAATCCTCCCTTCCTCCTGTAAAGAATATTTCTGACCCTTCTGGTGGTAAGTTTGCTATCTCCATCCCTGACCAGGTTCTGGACCATAATATCAATAGTATGTCAAACTTCTTGGTAGGGAAATTTATGGGTTCGCACCCTAACATTGAATTTGTCAGGGCCTTTGTCAAACAAAAATGGGCCCTTAAAGGAAATGTGGAAGTTTTGACACTACCCAAAGGTTTTCTGTCTTTTTCCTTTTCGTGTGAAGAAGATAAGGTTAAGATCTTGTGCGGGAGCCCCTAGATGGTAGGAAAGACAGCTTTGGTTCTTAGAAAATGGCATTCGAAACTAAACATGAATGATTCTCTTCTAGCCCAAGTTCCAGTTTGGATAAATCTTCCAGGATTACCTCTTGAATATTGGGCAGAAAGTATCTTCTTTGGAATAGCAAGTTCTTTTGGTGAGCTTCTCTCTATAGACCCAGTCACTACTTCAAAAAGAAGATTAACCCATGCAAGGTTCTATGTTGGAGTAGCCCCTGAGGCAGATATGCCAGAACAGATTGACCTAGTTTCAAAACTGGGAACCTGAAAACAACATATCGAATATGAAACTATCCCTTTTGTGTGCTTTCACTGTAAAAAAGTAGGTCATTGGGCAAAATCCTGCCCAAACAAGCAAAAGGTAGAACCCAAGCAGCTTAAACCTCAGATTGAAAGTCAGAAGGTGCCAGAGAAATAGGTGTGGCAAGTTAAAAACATAGAAAATAAGGAAGAAAATTCCAATCATTTTTTTCCTTTGGGGGACAGAAGGAAGCCTCAAACTCTTTCTTTAGTCCCACAATACAGGAAGTAGAGAGAAATGAAATAACCAAAGCCAGTCCCATAAGAACAACTCAAAAAAAGGAAATGAAAGATCAGAATGATCCTCCAAATGAGATAGCTGAAGTGGTGGATGACACGCATGAAAGCAAGGTAGTGGAAGCAAGAGATTACCAACCTGAGGAAGGAGAGATTCCTGATCCCCAAACTGAAAGGACTGATTCTTCTCTAGCCATACCTAGTTTTGAAATTCAAGAAGCCCAAAAATGTGCAATTTTGGGTATGAATCTTTCGGATTTGGATCAGAATTCAAGAACAATGAACAATGTTTCAACTGACTCAAGAACTCCTAAATGGGGTAATGAAGAAGAAATTTCCAAAATCCTCATCAACCTGAAAACAACTCCTGTGATAGAAATGGAATGGAAGCAACCAAAATATAGGAACAAGAAAGTAGCAACTCCCTCGACATCTCTAATAAGGAAATCTAGCAGAATAGCTCAAGTTGATGTGGGATACATTTCCTCTTCCCCAGGATGGCCCTCTAACCACAAAGTTAGAGACAAGGAGGCCAGCAAGAACATAGCAGATGGAACTCAAAAAACTCTCAAGGAGCTGGGAATTAGTAAGTAGCTATGAAGATAATTTCTTGGAACATAAGGGGACTAAACAATCCCCATAAACATGACATTATTAGGAATATGATAAGAGATAGCAATCCTGACATTTTTCTTATTCAAGAAACCAAAATGAGTAGAGAAAAAGTTGAATCTTTGAAGTTCTTCAAAAATGGTAATATTAGTGGGGGTAGTTCTGAGGGTGCTTCTAGAGGCATTGCTACCATCTAGAATCTTAACACTGTTAAAGGTCAGGTCATTATTTAGGAAAGTAATTTTTCTTGTATCAAATTTGAGCACCTTAAAGATGGTTCTTCATGGGTTCTCACAAACATTTATGCTCCTAATACCTTAAAGGCTAGAAACTCTTTTTGGAAAAAGATCAGACAGGCTAGGGACAGCTTCAAAAATCTCAGTTGGATGGTTATGGGAGACTTTAACACGCCTTTGAAAGAGGAGGAAAAATTTGGAGGCAATCCTCCTCAGTTGGAAAGTAGGATGGCCCTCATGGATTTTATTAACTCCCAAGCTCTTAATGACTTGGAGATACAGGGTTGTAATTACACTTGGACTAACAGGCGAAATGGTAATGACCTTATCCAAGTGCATCTTGATAGAACTCTCATTTCCAATGACTGGTATAGTCAGTACTTTTGTTCTTTGTCTGCCCATATTCAGGCTGGATCCGATCATTTTCCAATCACCTTCAATGCTGACTTGATCAATAGAAGGAGAAACTATCCCTTTAGATTTGAAAAAATGTGGATCCTTCACCCCGACATTAAAAGAAATATTCAGAAATCGTGGAGTATCCAAGTTGAGGGAACGACTATGTTCAAAGTTGTTAAGAAGCTCAAAAGTGTAAAGGACAACATTCGACTCTGGAATAAGACCAATTTTGGGAATATATTTGAGGCTAAGAGCAAAATTCAGGAAAACCTTAAAGAAATACAGGACATGATCCAGAAGGATGGTTTCAGTACTGTGTCTATTGCTGATGAAAACGAGATCCTTAAGAAATACCATGACATTATTGCCAAAGAGGAAATTTTCTAGAAGCAGAGATTGAGATGCATTTGGCTGAAGGAAGGGGACAGGAATACAAGATTCTTCCATATGTCAACTATCAAGCATAAAGCAGTCAACAGAATGAACAAGCTAGTTGTGGAAAGTGGGGAGTTGGTCAAGGAAGATGAAATAAGGAATGAAGCTAAGAGGTATTTCTCAGACCTCCTAAAGAGGGATCACAGTCTGGATGCTGAAGCCCAATCCTCTTTTCTTCAGAACATTCCTTGTCTCATTGATGACCAAAACAATGCCTTCCTCTCATCCATTCCCTCTATCTCAGAAATTAAAAATGCTATTTTCTCCTTTGATGGCAACAAAGCACCTGGACCTGACTGTTTCCCAATGTTCTTTTTTCAAGATTTTTGGGATATTATCGAGACTGATGTAGCCAATGGGGTTAAGGAATTCTTTGGGGGTAGAAAACTCCTGAAAGAAATCAATGGTACTTTTATTGCTCTTATCCCCAAGATTCAAGGTGCTAACTCTTTGGACAAATTTAGACCTATTAGCCTTTGCAACTCCTTTTACAAGATTATCTCTAAGGTCCTGACTACTAGACTTTTGTCTATCCTTCCTGCCTTAATTAAACACCAGCAAAATGGGTTTGTTCCTGGAAGGCAAATTCTTGATTCCATTATTATAGTTCATGAGAACATTCACTCTCTTGTTAGAGCTAAGAGGCAGGGTCTCATCCTTAAGCTTGACCTCTCCAAAGCCTATGATAGGGTCGACTGGTCTCTTCTCCAGAAAGCTCTCACTTCTTTTGGGTTTGCCCCTAGAGTTGTGGATCTTTTCTCCCATCTTACTACTTTTGCATCTTTTGCTATTCTTGTCAATGGTTCTCCTTCAACTTTTTTCCAAGCCTCAAGAGGCCTTAAGCAAGGAGATCCTGTCTCCCCCATCCTTTTCATTATATTGGCAAAATGCTTTGGTCGGACCATGGAAAATTTGGTTCAGCAAGGGTCCTTTAATGGCCTCCAACCTTCTTCTGCTGACCTTATTTGTTCACACCAGCAGTTTGTTGATGATACAATAATTATGGGGGAATCACGTATCTTAGAAGCTAAAATACTGAAGAGTACTTTGTGTAAATTTGCCTCTGCTACGGGGCAGCTTATGAACTGGGCCAAAAGTGATGTCTTTTTCATTAATACTCCTGAGAGAAGACAATAGAGGATTAGCAGAATTTTGGAGTGTAAGATTGCTGACCTTCCTGCTACATACCTTGGACTCCCCATGGGGATTGCCCCTTCTGATTCCTTCTGGAGTTCTCTAGTTGACAAATTTCACAAAAAACTTGTAGGTTGGAAAGGGGCCCTCTTAAGTCAAGTTGGTAAGCTCCTTCTCCTTAAGGCTACTCTTCAAAGTATTCCTATTTATGCTCTTAGTCTCTTTAGAATTCTAGTCAAGTATGCTAAAGCTATTGAGAAAATTCAAAGAAGATTCCTATGGTCTGGGGTTGAGGAAAAGCAAAGAATGTCCTTGGTGGCATGGGATCAGGTCTATAGGCCGAAAAGCAAAGGTGGTCTGGGTCTCAGGAGGATTCATACTTTAAATGAAGCTCTCTTGTCCAAACAAGTTTGGAGATGGTTTCATTCTGATTCTGATTGGTGCAAAATTTGGAGAAGTAAGTATTCCCTCCTGTCTTCTTCTCTCTCTTCTTTTCTTAATTTGGATTTCAATATAAATGGATCCCAGATTTGGAACCATGTTTCTAAATGTAAAGATGTGATTGCTAAAGGAGTGATATGGAAACTTGGAAATGGCAGAAAAGTAAGATTCTGGGAGGATCCCTTGCTTTTTGATAAACCCCTAATGGATTCCCATGAATGGGCCTCCCATGCCCCTTCCTGTATTGTTTCTTTTGGCTCCTTAGTGGCAGATTACTGGGATGGGAACAATTGGCAGAACATTGATAGTATCCACCCTAGCCTTTCTAAGCTGAAGACCCATCTGTCTGCAATTTGGCTGAATAATGAAGAGGACTCCCTGATTTGGATTCATGATCCCAAAGGTATTTTAACTGTGTCTTCAATGTATGGTGTCCTATCCCCCCCCCCTCCTATAAATTCTTTCTAGTCTAAAGCTTGGATAAAAGGTCTCACTCCCAAAATCAATTTTTTCTTCTGGACTATCCTCCAAAATAAGATCCTTACTATTGACAACCTAAAAGGCAGAGGTTTTTCCCTTCCAAATAGGTGTGTGTTGTGCTTTCAAGAGGAAGAGTCTGTGGACCACCTTGCCCTCCACTATTCCTTCTCAACCTCTATTTGGGAAAGCTTCCTCAAGAGCTTTAGTTTAGCCTGGGTGTTTCCTAGTAACATTATAGATTTGTTCTCCTCCTGGAAAATTCAATGGACTAACTCTTATCTGAGATGTATGTGGTAGCTCTCTCTTCCTCACATTTTGTGGGGTCTTTGGAAAGAAAGAAACAACCGAATCTTCAGGGATGTTTCCCTAAATCATGATATTGTTTTCCAGAAAATTCAAAGGGCTATCCAGGAAAATATGGGAATCATGGAGGGGTCTTGTTACTCAAACAACTCCCTAGAGTCAAACATCTTAAGGGCTTGGAATATGAAGATCAATGATGGTCCTAATCTTAGCTATAATAAAAGGCTTGAAGCTAAATGGCAAACCCCTCCCCAAGGCTGGCTCAAAATCAATTTTGATGGTGCAGCCAAAGGAAACCCAGGTCCTTCAGGTTGTGGAGCTATTCTTAGAGATCATATAGGAATTTGCAAAGAGATGATTGCTGTCCCTATTGGTACACAAACCAATCATAAAGTGGAAGCTATGGCAGCTCTTCAAGGCATTATTCTAGCCAAAAAATGGAATTGCCCCTATCTTTGGATAGAGGGGGACTCAAATAATATAATAAAGTGCCTCAATGGGACCTCAAAACCCTCATGGTTGATTCACAACATAATCATTTCTGCTATTGACATCATTAGAACCTTCAAAAAATGCCATATATCCCATATCTATCGGGAGGCCAACTGTTCTGCTGATTGGGCTGCAAATGTGGCAGTTAAGAATGAGACAACTACCACATGGATGGGTGAGAGAGGAATCCCTGAAGATGTCAAACAAATTATAAGTGATGAATGATATCGAAGTACCCCAAAGACTCTTGATTGATAGGGTAATTATGAAAAGTACTGATGTAAGCACTTTGAGTTATTTCTATAATGAGAAAATCACTCATTATAACATCAATGCCATCAAAACTTGTTTTATAATCAATCAGATCATTAAGGCCAACAACTCACATGCTTTCTGGGTATTTTTTTTAGCTCTGAATAGCTCTCTGTTTTACCAGCTCTGCAATTTTCAAAATTTGACTGTGAGAAGTGACACCATGGGTGGAAATAGGAGACGATATGAGCCAAGTAGTTGCAAGGAGTGGAGATAGAAGGATGAGGTGTGGGGTATTTTGCAGAAGGGTGGTCTGTCGAACTTCATAGAGAGACTACATGACCGTGATGGTATGGTAACTAGCCTCTTCTGCAAAAATTGGAAGAAGGGCATGCTTAAAATGGGTGATCAAATGGTGGAAATTGATGAAGATTTAATTGCTAAAGCTACGGGTCTCAATAGGGAAGGCTACAACTTCTACAGAGATAGGAAGGTCAGCAGGGAAGCCATTGAAAGGTACCCTAACCCAGTTACTGAGAAAGAGAAAAAATGACTGGTAAAGTTGAGCAAAACCTATTACCCGCCTAGGGCTTTTGCCAAACCATGGCGGGAAATTCTCTTTGTTTTAATGTGGTATATAACTCTAGATGGTAGGTTTATGAAAGTCTATGGGTATCATTTTGTTCTGTTAAACCATTTTAGGCATAATGATAAGTTGAATTTTCCTTATTTCTTGCTTTGCTCAATGAATGCCTCCCTAAAAGCCTATAAAGAGAATCCTTTGGGCGATACCGCAATGCACCAAGGTCTTATGGTCCTCATTTATGACCATTTAAAGGCCAATCAAATTAGCCGGATGCAGCTCTCTGTGGACTCTAAGGAAGATATGTCTGATTCTACTTTTTTGGAGGAGGAGGAATCTGATAATGACTCCTTGTCTGATAATGAGGATAGCTCTGATGACTCAGAGTATGAGAGTAGTAAGAAGAGGAAATCAAGACCCTCATCTTCTAAGGGCAAAAAACTTCAAAGAAAACTCTTGATCAGCATCTCTTCGGAAGAAGAGGATTCAGATTATTCTGAGGAGAAGAAGAATCCTAAGGGGTTGCTAAAGAAGAAAAGTAAAAACCAAGCCCAGACCCGAAAGAAGCATAAGAAAAAAGAGGAGACTGGAAAGGAACTGAAAGCTGACAAGCAAGCTAGGACCCTGGAAACTGAGCACAGCCTAGACAAGGAGACAATGGAAGAGACTCTCAGGGCTCCCGACACAATCTCCACCATCCATATCCCTAAAGATGAACAAGTAACCCCTAGAAAAGTGACTCCCTCTTCTGGCCCTCCTCCCGAGGCCTTGAATGGTTTCATGAAAATGATTGAATGGCTCATTGATGGTTCCAAGAAAACTGTGGATGAGTATTAAAAACTATGCAATAGAGTCCTGATTCTAGAGACCATTAATATTGGAGAGGGGAATACAATGGCTGACTATATCAAGGACCTAAAAAACACTATTGCTAAAGCAAAAGACATCAAAGATTCTTTTAACCCCAGGTTTGAGAAGATTGAAAAGGAGATGCTGGACAAAAAAAGCCTTGCGGAAACTAGTGAAAAAACACTCTTGGATACAGTCACCAAAGTGGAAAAAATTGAGTGCCTTAAGAATATTGCGGAGTAGAGCCTTAGTATTCTAAAAATCTTGGCCAATAATACTCATACCCTCATCAGTAAGCTTGATGACGACAAGGAAATCTAGGAAATTGATCTGGATGCTGAAGGAACAGGGGAAGCTCAAGGCCCCAGAACTCACACCAGAGGCAAGAGGAAGGAAAAGAAAGTGAATAAGGATCTGGAAGAGCTGAAAGCTATTGGGGGGACCTATGATGAGTTGGTGATAAAGGTAGAGGATCTACTAAAGAAAATTGCTATGTAGTGTCTCCTCGGTTTCTTTGCTGTGTTTTGTTGTTTTGCTGTTCTTTTTGTTCACTGGTCTTTTGGCCAGTTGCTTTGTATGCGGACTTTAATTCCTTTTGCTGCTCTTTTTCTTTCTATGATGTAATGGTTTTGGGTCCTTAAAACCTATTTTTTAATCAATCAAAACATGAAAACTAATTACAACCAACTTGTAACAACCGAGTTACAGAACCTGACTCACATGCCTGCTAAAAGATGCTCAAAGTACAAAATAAGTCACAATTGGGACCTCAAATTTCAGGATCTATCTTCTACGCTTAGTCTAACTTCTTGGTTGCATTCTAATGCTCTATTACAATGATTTATACAATCCAAGGGTATCTGGTCAATTCAAAAAGGGATCAAAACCCAAAGAATAAGATGTAATGTGCAAAACCAACAAGGTCGGTTTTCACCAAAGAAATTTCTCTAGAAAATCCAAAGGATGAAGAGTAGATGACGGGAAAAGGTTGGCCACATGCCAAGGAACATTGGAATCAATGATCAGGGCTGCACAAGCTATGGAAGGGGATATGGTAGATCAATAATGCAAATAGGTCTAGGCAACCGGTAATCGGAAACCGGTAGCGATAACTTGCCAAAAAATGATCCAAATGCTCCAAGGTTTGGGAAAAAGGAAGATGATCATGTCTTCAAGCCAAAATCCAACTCCAAAGGATCCGGTGAGCCAAATCCAGGATACACAAAATGAAATGTTGAAACTACAAACTGAAAGAAAACTAGAAAGGAAATATTTTTGGTTGATACAAGATTGCTATGAACCGGGGATGCTCCTGCATTAGACATCCAGGGTTGCTGAAAAAAGTGTGTCTCTTAGTTTACTCAGGTCAGAGGAAAACCATGGCGATCTACCTCTGCCCGAGAAATCCAAAATGAATCTTCAACTGTGATAAACTTATAAGGCACTAAGATGGGGGGTGAATCAGTGCAAGCAAAAATAATATAAATCTAATCACCACTTTAATCAACTTGAAGCTTAGCAAACATGCAAGGAAAATAAACACATAAGCTAACACCTGTGTGTGTGAAAATTGGACCTATATCTGTATCTGGAATACACAACACTTCAATTAAGTCATTAGATGCATGGTTAGTAAATCAATCAACAATGAACAATAAACCATAACAAAATGACCTATTGCCTTCTAGTAGATGCGGGTTTAGTCTTTCTCTCAGATTTTCACATGTAATACCAGTGACTATAGAACATCTAAATGAAGGATTTAATCTATATGAGTACGAAATTGACCTAAATGGATGCAAGATTAAGCCAGATGGATGAATGATATGTAAGATTAATGAATATTAGGCTAACATGATTAAGCTATGAATGGATATTTAAGCTAAATCATTTAACAAATATGCAATAACAAAGTTAATACCCTAAAAATGGTCATCTAAACCATGGGCCCCCAATCTTGACAACATCACCAAGGTCCCAACCAAAGGCAATTAAATAAATCTTGAGCACACAATTAATTTTTTAATCATAAAATCTCACATGGTAAATTAATCACTCAATATTAATTAAATATTTATTTAATTAATTGATCATTCCAAGTAAATCATTTTTAAACAATTATCTTATTTATTTTATTAAATATCCTAGTATATTTAATTAAATAAATCAATTTTCCATAAATATTCAAAAAAGGAATTAATTGACCAAAAAAGAATTAAAAATTTGAGAAAAGAAATCAATTGGAGATAATCTTGAAAAACCCAAATTAAAAATTGATAGATAATCTCAGAGAAAACAATTAAAACAATTAAATATTAAAATTGAATGAAAGAGAGAGAATCAGTTTTTCCTGATTTAATCTTAATTTTAGTTCAATTTCCTTTAAAACTGAAAAAAGCATCCAATCACATCAATTAACCTGGATTGTGCTTCCTCTTGGAAAATCTTGACCGCTCATCATCATTTGATCTCAGCCATTGCTTTCTTTCTGGTTTTTCTGTAAATTGAAGCTCTCATCTCTCATTCAAAGATCCTAGAAAATATATTGTTATCATGTTGTTTTTGCTCTAGGTGCATTGATATTTGTGCATTTAGATATTCACATATTACTTATTGCATACACATTTAAATCATTTAGCTCATTTATTGCTTAAATCGTGTTAGATTAATCTTACATCCATTTAGCTTAATATCATGCTCATATAGATTAAAATCCTTTATCTTGGTGTTGTCTAGTCACTGGATTGCTTATACAAATTTGAGAGCAATCTTATACTCGCATCTTTTAGAAGGCAATGGGTCGATTTGTTATGGTTTTTATATTCATGTTTATATATGTCTAACCATGCATGTAATGACTTAATTGAAGTGTTGTACTTATAGATATAGGTCCACTCTTCACACACACATTTCTAGCACCCACCGTGGGGTAGGGAACTACTTTTTTGTCCTCAAAAAGATTCTTTTTATCCTACAGGTTTCGTCCGTATAGTCTCTGCGAAATATCGTACGAGCAGTTTCACTGCATCATACGACACTATATTGAAGCCCACAATTTATCGTATGACACAATATTATATCCTATAAATTGTCATACAAATCAGAATATGGATTCATATGACATACTATTTCTGTTATCCTCTATCATTCTGTGTTAATTTCTGACTCGTACGATAAAAGTTTATTGTTGTTCCATTTAATGAGAATTGTCGTACGATTCTGTTTTCTGTTAGATTAAAGGAAAGTTTCATTTTTTAGGGTTTTTCTTGAATTAAATTTTGATTATGCTAACGTTGACCCTAAGTTGTCTCTTGTTTGCCTGGTATTTTCACAGCCTAACCAGTTTCTTGCAGAACGCTTGTCAAATATTTCATCAATCAAACGTATGCTTGTCAAAGAATGAAAACAACATGACTACTAATGCGTTGTTTTTGTAGGTTTCCTAAAGAGAATCAACCAAACATCATGTATTCTTTAAATTCATTTTTTTTAGGCACCTAACTTGCTATTTGGTTAATGAACAAATCTATCTTTTGTGTTTTTAGAAAAATCTGAGAGGTAGGAGAGTATGCTCTTGTCTTTTACAAACAATAAAAAGTCTAGACCCTCAAAGCTTTTTTCTAAGTTTTGAGATTTGTGTACCTTTAGTGGGCCTGTCACAGTGGGAAAAAGTAATCACCCTGTGAGAATGACCCAAGTGAGTACAACTGGACCTGAGCATTCCAACTCACTATAATAAATAGGCCTCTAGTGATTAAAGTCTCAGAGGATGGGATTATTTGAGTTTTCTCTTTGAGATCTCTCATATTGAGCATTTTGTAGGGCCTCATGGTCTCAATCACATTTATATGACTACAACTTGTTTCGGTACCTTGTCGGGCTATAGGCCTCAATCATGCTTGCATGACTTCAAGGGGTAATTTCAAATGGAATTCCTGAATAAGAACTATAATATTAGAAGCTACCCAATTCACCTCTGAAAGGTTGATAATGTTTGTGCAAGAGAGATAGTAACTCTCCCAAGACACTTTCCATATCATACCCCCATTAGTGTTTGGAGTTGGCTAATATGGCATTGAGAATCTATTGCGTGAGACTCAGTGGCCATATTCTGATTAGCTATTGGGTGTGTACCTAAGTCAACAAGCAAAGGTTTTCTTATCTAAGCCAACTTCCATAGGGTAGTGCGCTGTGATTGGAGTTACTATTCATACTGTTTGTTTTTTGTGTTTTCATCCCTCAAGATAAAACTGGAATACTAAAACTGGAGAAAACAAATCAAACAAATTAGCAACTCAGTGATGAAACTCTGTCCATGTCGAAGCTAGTCTATCCTAGTTAGAAATCAATCCACCTTAGAATTGGTTATACTCAGTTGTCATACTCGGCAATCGAAAAAACTCGGTAAATTGTCGTTCTACACCATATCCTATGTCATACGAGTTTGCTAATTTGTCATCCAAAGCTCAATTCTCTATCGTACGAAACCCACCAGTCTGTCGTTTCAACTAAATCTTGTGTTGTATGAGACAAAACTACACTTAATCTTTTGTCATTTGGGACCTGCCCATTTGTCGTACGGTAATAGGCAGCAACTCATATGAAATAGAACTATTGTCATCCTGAAGCTGTTATACTGTCGTACGGTCTCATAAATTTTGTCGTACGAGTCTTTGATTTTGTCAATCCAAAATAGTCAAACCTATCTAAAACAGTTTACAACATGCCTAAAAATGGTTATCATCCTCCGGAGCATAAACAACCTTGATAGTGTACCTCTGCCATTGCATTGCATGATTTTGTCGATCATCTTTAAGCTAGTTCAAACAAACATCTTGTTGGCATTATGTGAATCGGTATCAGGACATAATGACATTGTATGTTGTCATTAATGTCAATATGCTGAAGAGGAGAGAACCGGTATATATGTGAACCGATATAACACTATGAACCGACATTTGTGCCAAAGTGAAGTGGTGTGTTTTTTCAAGGTGAACTGGCATATGGTTATGGGAACTGGCACATAGAAGCTTTGTATGAATACTAGTTGGTAGTCTCAACTTCAAGGTTTCCGGTTGAAGTGCTCCAAGCCTGTGTGGCTCAACCGGTGACTTTGTGTGATGAGTTAACATGGTAATGAAGAACAGATCATGTTGTCACATAAGCCTTGTGCCCGTGAAGGATCTTGCATGAAGGAGATTGTTCCCATCTACCTCGGGAGTGTGCGAAGCCTATAAACAATGATAACGCGTGATGGGTTATCAGCCGCCATGAAATCGGTGGAAAACGAACGATGGAGAATATCTTGAGATTGGATCAAGACTATTGCATTTAGTGCAGTGTGCTCAATGGTCAGGATTGAACCATTTGAATTCCTTAACCTAATAGGTTTAGGGTTTAGGGTTTATGCTACCGACCTATCTGTTTTCCTATAAGGTCGATGTTGTCTTTTTTTCAGGGGTTGTTGGCAAACGTTGTGTGTGAGTATCCAAGTGAAGAGATAGGTGATTCTTGCTAGACCAGAAGAGTGAAGTGATACCTACAAAGTGTAAGTGCAGAAGGTGAAGATGAGCGAAAGTGGATCTACATTAGCATTGAATGCTATTACCATATCATTGTAATACCTGTTGATCTCTAACCACTTCAACAGTCAGGAAATCCCTTAACAGGGTAGCTTTAACTGGCTTGTTGTAAATCCTTTAACAGGGTGACTCAAAACCATTGAGTTCTTGAAATCCTCTAACAAGGTAACCTTTAATAGGGTTTAACCCTTAACTGGGTATTCTAGCCATCCCTTAACCAAGTGATCCCTAATAGGATTGGTTCCTAACAGAACCTATTGTATCAATGTTTAACCGGACAAGGCTCCTAACAGAGCGGACTTCTAAATAGTTCAAAAACAAGCTTGTGGGTATTCATCCCCATCGTGGTTTTTCCTAGTTGAGTTTCCACGTGAAAAATATGTGTGTCCTATGTGATGTCCTTTTCATGTGATGATATGTTGTTTTCTATCAAGTGGTGAATCATGTTGATCTAGCTATTTACATATATGTCGTTGATGATAGTTTACCTATTCATGCACTAGGATGAAATGGAAATGAAGTATTAGATTGTGTGAGAAAATAAGTGTCAACCGGTTTATGCTTGTCTTAGTTATTCTGGGTTTTGCTGGTTGTACTATGTTTAAGACTAGTGTTATTGTTTGTCTGTAAAAGCACAATGTCTACTGACAAACTAGTTTAGAATTTTGATTTTTGTCTATACTGATTGACCCCCCCCCCCTCTCAGTACCAGTTTGGTACTATCCATTCATCATTGAGTTATTCACATCTTATCAAACCTAAGTTAACTTAGATAATGTATTACACAAGATAGATCATTCCTAAAACTAGAACGGATCTTAGTTACCTCTCTCAATCACTACATTAAATGAACTAATAGCTACAATTTGATCTTGACTTCTGCAAAACATTTGGCTCTCGGTCCTGTCGGTTACAAATGCTTGTTCAAATCAGAAATTCTCGCAACAAAAGAGACAAAGAAAAAGAAACCTCCTTTTTGTCAAAAGACAATCCATTCTTCATGGAAAACCCTTTTTACAATAAACCGTCCTCATCAAAGATACCAATTTACGATCTATCAATCTTTGGTCAGCCCTTATCTCCCACCATGTCTGGGGAAAATCAAGAAAGAGAAGCTAGTAAATGAGACACTCATGACGGCTTTAGTAATCATGCCACTGATAGTGATTCCTCATCATCTGAATCTGAGCTTCCTTAACCTCCCAAAGCCAAAGTACATAGATGTCGGAATGATAAAGAGTTCCAGAAAATGATGAAGGTCATCATGCCTAGGGAAAAAGAAGACTATTTCCTAGAATTAGCAAAGCAATGCGCCAAACTCCCTAATGGTTATAATGTGGAATCCCTCATCACTAAAGAGGAAAAAACACCATGGGGATAGATAAGAAAACAAATGCAAACATTACAAACCATGGTCACAAAACTACAAAACAAAGATAAAACGCCAAAACAATATTCTCTGGACACAATATGCCCATTCCCATTTGACAAAAACCTTTACATGTCTCGATTTGCTTCAAGAGTTGAGATCCCAAAATTTGACAAATATGATGGTACCTCAGATCCTCAAGATCATGTCAGAGAGTTTTGTGCCGCCTGTATGGAGTACCTCATGCACCTTTTCCCAAGGAGTTTAGGGGGTCAAGCAATGAAATGGTTCTCAAGCCTACCCAAAGGGATAAAAATGTTTGAAGAACTAATCCAACTATTTTTACAACAATACTCATACAACATTCGTCACCCGGTCACCATGATAGAACTTTGCAATACCAGACAAAAGACAGGAGAACCCTTTCTCACTTTTCTCCAACGATGGAGAAAGATGTTCTCTAGATATTCACGGACTATTCCAGATCTTAAGAAAATGGATATTTTTGTCAACAACTTAATCCCTGAATTGAAGTATAGTGTCTAGATGCAAGTACATCTTTCATTCAACAAAATGGTAGATAACGCCCTCAGAATGGAAGATGTGCTTATCAAAAAGGGAGTTATATCGCTTTGGAAAGAAACATTGCAAGGTTCTAGCTCTAAAGAAAAGAGAAAGTATTGGAAATACGACAAAGATAGGAACATAAATATTGTTAGTGATGGAGTAATATATATTGTCCAAGCAAAAACAAAATCCACAATATTTAACTTGGCCAGTGGCATGCAAGCAATCAAGGTAGCTGAAACTGCAACAGAAAATCCTCCAAAGAAAACAAGAGAATGGTTTAAAGAAAAGCCTTGGCTCTCAAAGCCTAAGTGTGATTTTATTCCTCTAGATGAGTTATATGTGTAGCGTAGAAATTAGGAATCATCAAAACAAGTAGATCAAAACAAAACACATGATAGCTCAATCAAAAGAACACTCATTGCAAATGAACCTAATTCTAAGCACACTCAATAGAGGTATGAAAACAAAGCATTCAAAATGAAAATTATGCAAACCAGATGTAGAATTGAATACTCCTTCCATGCGGATCCATTGTTGTTCTTTCCTCTTCAATGGGTTTGTGGATCTCACCTACAAGTGCTCACACAATTGAAAGCAAAAAGCTCAAGAGTACTAGAAACGTAAGTTTGGTAGTTTGACAAAAATTCGAGATTCATGAAGGATTCGAAGGGATTCGGGATTCATGAAGGATTTGAAAATCATCCAATTTATAGAAGAATTGGATAAATGACAAGATTGGCATGATGCAATTCAAATGGAAATTGCAAATCAATATGACAAATTATGACAAATTATGCACTTTCCATGCACAATTTGATTGATTGACAATTTGATGACAAATTATGACACATTCTATGTCAAATTGATTGATTGTCAATTATGACAATTTCATGACAAATTGAAATGTCACTCCCATAGAATTAGGAGATGAATTAGGAGGGAAAAGGAATTAGAAATTTGAAAAATTAGGAAATTGAAATTGATGACAAATTAGGAATTAGAAATTGATAGAAATTAGAATTTAGGAATTAGTGAATTAATTAATAATTTTTCATTTATTAATCAATTCACAAAGAGGAATAATTAGCCAATTAAATAAAGATTTAATTGTAATAAGAAGACTTAGGATTAATAAATAATTTAGTAATCCTAGAGGAAGAAATGGCAAATTAGGTTAAATGACTAAATCATAAAACCCTAGAAGATGAATTAGAAATGCGAAAATGACAATTAGGTCTTGATTGAAGATAATTAATATCATGATTTTGAATTGATAAATGACCAGTGCGACAAAATGATTTGATTAAGAAAATGCGCCAATTGCTGAGGAACAATGACAAATTGATCCAAATTGACATGATTGAAGAGGACAAGGATCGATGACAAATCGATCGTAAAACGACGAGATTGACAAGAGGACAAAGATCGACCAAAATCATGATTGAAGATTGTTGTCGACAAGACCAAATTTGAGAGTGAGACGAATGAAGAATGCAGAAGAAGGACTCAATGTTCGCAAATGATAAAAACCAAATGCATGACATAGGAGAAATGTTAATGCGACGCAAAAACCTAAAATGAGGCAATGCGCAAATGTTAAAGTATGACCTCGCAAGCGTTGACCATTTTTAGGTGTCTACAATATGAATCAACTTTTAAAACCTTATTGGCAAATAATCCGATAACATTACGAGATAATTCTAGACCATATGACCCATAAATTAGACCCAAATGGTGGAGAGAAAACAAATAATGTGATTACCATCAGAACAAGGGACATAACATAAACAACTGCATGAAACTCCAACATGAAATCCAAGATCTCATTGACGCAGGCAAGATCTTTGTTGGAAATCACACGACTAATGCTGATCATAAGGCCTTTAAAGATCCCTTACCAACTTATGAACAAGGAGATTCCTCAAAATCCAAGGGAGGAGCTCGAGTCAATTACACCTACACTAACAATGATAATGTGATCAACATGATTGAATCTATTCAACCTGAACATTGCAATGTGATCATAGTTTAGGATTACCAAATTCAAGCACAAGCTACTAATGTCGTGACTCGCGCTCAAAGGAAGATTATTCTCCCAGCAGCTAGTTCCTCAAATTTTGACCAAACAACATCAAATCTACCAAATAGACAAACAGACACAATCATGGCCAAATCAAAACAATTGGCTTCATCATCTTCTCTTGGTTATAGTATTTTTGAACAATTAAAGAGAACCAATGCTCAAATCTCCATTTTGGAACTGCTTAAGATCTCTTCTACTCATAGAGAGGTCCTGGACAAGGCTTTACTTACCACCAGTGTCCCTAATGATTTAGACGTAGATTGGTTTCAATCTATGGTGGGTCACCTGACTTCACCTCATTACCTTACTTTCTCTGAAGAAGATGATAACTCACTGAGTCACCCACATAACCAGTCATTACACATTGAAGCCATGATCCATAAACACTGAGTTAAACATGTTTCTATAGATGGAGGCGCTGGGTTGAATATTTGTACCTACAATCTATTGACACAACTGGGATTCTCTAAAAACGTTATTGATCCAACAAAGAAAATAACAATCAAGGCTTATGATGAAGAAGAAAGAACTTCTAAGGGTCTGGTACTATTACCAATTAGGGTAGGACCTATAGAAAGAGATGTCATTTTTCAAGTCCTTCATCTTCATCTTTCATACAACATCTTACTAGGCAGGCCATGGATTCATGAAATGAAAGCAGTACCATCTACGTATCATCAGTGCTTGAAATTTCCTTATAATGTAGTTGAAGTCAGTAATCCTGCTGATGCAAGTTATACCTACAATGCATTAACACAAAGTGTTGATGCTTTTGTTCCTCATAATAGAGCAGTTTCTGTAGCTGAAAGTTCAAAATCTTTGCTAAAAGATTTACAAAAGAAATTGAAAATCACAAACACTGGCATGGATGGCTACAAGATAGAGCCTATACTCTCACTAATGTCTCTTCCTCCATCACCAAGATAGTTGGGAAAACCATCAAAGGTTATGAGGCCACAAATATCAACTCCAAAAGTCATTTATGATGGTGTCTTTATACAGTCCTCTACTTCTCTTGAAGGAGAAATAGAAGAAGATGATGTTCTCAAATCACTTTTCAAAGAAGACAGTGCAAATAAAGAAATACGACATTGTGAGATTTCTCCAACACAATATGGTCCAGGCTATACGATGCTTCAACGCATGGGATATTCAGGTACTGGTCCTTTAGGAAAACATCAAAAAGGTATTGTTGAACCTATTTAGTTACAAACTAAGTCTACCAATGATAAATTTGGGCTAGGATATGATCCAAGAAAGCAATTAGATCAGAAACACATGTCCCACTATCAATGTAGGTGGAAGAAAAAGGTACTAACTTTAACAACACAAGAAATTAATACTCAAGAAACTCAGGAAGAGTGTGATGATGAACAAAAAGAATTGCCCACCCAGAAAGAGGAAACAAATGGTAATCAAGTTCTAGTTATATCAGCTATAGTATCATAGGAAGTAGAAGTCCCAGAGGATATGAGAGACAAAGTCTGCAGGATTAGAGAACTGTTTGCACCACTAAAAGTTCCAGTCACATATACTAGTAGACAACAAGTAGATGATTCATAAATTGATTCAAATGAATATGAATGGGGTCATGACCATCTCTCAAATACATCTACTATAGAAACCCCTGAAGAATCCAGTGATATCACAGATGACATACAAGAGCTGATATGCCTAAAAATGCAAAAGGAAATGGAAGAAATCAGACTAAAAAGACAAGAAGACTATGAGCGACAGCTGGAGAAAGAATAGACACAAGAAATTTCTTCACCTACCAACCCTCCTAATCAGATAAGACAAATTAGGTACAAAAATACAAAAGAAGAACTAGAAGCTACAGAATTAGAACCAGTCATCAGTCTAGAGGAAGTTGAGTGGAAGAGACAACAGGGATTAACAAAACCATCAAATTCATGTCCACAAGTGTGTCAAATACAAGTAATCAATGAACCAAATCATGAAGGAACTTGCAGCATCAAAGATGTGGGTGTTGATACTATATATACTTTTACTCAGCCACTTGAAGATGACTCAACAACTTCATCCTATGACTCTAATGACTCAAACAAGAGCTCTATTTATAACAACAACTATTCAACAACGCATTATGAATACTCTGTCATGAATGATGAGATATTGTCTACTATCACACCATAGTATGTAGTCCAGTCTGAAGTAGGTGATGACACTAGAAATAGGTCAGTTGGGTTAGGTCCAATAAATACTAACATAAATTTTGATAATCATTTTGTGACTCTTCTTGGTCTCGAGACACATACCAAGGTAGTCTTCTGGAACTCGACTAGTCGGTCCAAAGCCATGATGATAGTACCATGAACTCCCTTGAGCTTGTTCCAACCTTATCCTTAATACATCCTGAGCTGATTGACTGTACTCTTTATAACCAATCCTTGAATGTGCCTACTTTTGCCAATGACTATATGTTAGCCTATTATCTTAATGCAGTTGAACCCATGTACTCTTCCACTAGTGAATAGAGTGAAAACATGACTGAAATAGATATCAAGTATCTTAGTTGCAAAAATAAGAAAAATAAAAATAAAAGATCTAAGGGCAAAAACTACGTTGTGGTGGTGTCAGAATCTAAAAAAGAGAAAATAAAGGATGTACCTAAGGGTGCAAACCTCTCTATGGTGCCTGAAGGTGAGATACTTGATATACTGCCAAGTCATTTTCAGGAGAGATCTTCCATATTGATTGAACCAACTCAGCCAGTGAACATTGGAAGTTAAGAGACCCCACACATCATCCATTAACTCAATCACTATTAGCAAAAGAGTTAAAATATTTCAGCAACCTTTTTTTAGAAAAGAAGATGAAATTTGCGTGGACATACTCAGATATGCTAGGACTAGATCCTGATCTCATCATGCATCATCTCTTTATTACACCAAGAGTTAAACCAGTCAAGAAAAAACTCCATAAGATGCATCCTCATGTGGCACTGCTAGTCACAGATAAACTAGAGAACTTGCTAAAAGCTGGATTTATCAGAGCTATAGACTACGCAAAATGGATATCAACCATAGTACATGTATCAAAGGTAGACAAATCTATTAGAGTTTGCATAGACTTCAGGGATCTCAATAAAGCATGTTCGAAAGATGATTTTACATTGCCCAATATTGACATGATAGTAGATATGACTGTTGGATATGAGATGTATTAATTAATGGATGGATTCTCTGGTTACAATCAGATCAAGATAGCACTTGAAGATCAAGAAAAGATAACTTTCACATGTGCATGGGGAACCTTCTATTGGAATGTTATGCCATTTGGGCTAAAGAATGTGGGAGCAACTTACCAAAGAGCGGTAACCACTCTCTTCCACGATATGATGCATAAAAAATATGGAAGATTATATTGATGACACCCTGGTAAAAACCATGAAGAGATCTATGCATATTCAAGAACTAGGCCTCATACTAGATAGAATGGAAAGATTCAAGCTCCGGTTAAATCCTAAAAAGTGCGCATTTGGGGTCACATTAGGAAAATTGCTTGGTTACATAATTTCAAAAAAAGGAATTGAGGTTGACCTTGAAAAGGTCCAAGCTATAATGGAAATGCCTCCACCCAATAATATCACTCAAATGAGAAGTTTACAGGGTTGTCTTCAGTCAATAAGGCATTTTATATCTCAGCTAGCAGACAAAGCTCAACCCTTCATGAAAGTATTAAGGAAAGGAATTCAATACAATTGGGATAAAAATTGTGAACAACATTTATAACAAATCAAAGAATATCTTTCTAATCCACCCATATTAATGCCACTGATTCAAGGTAAGCCACTGATCCTGTACATATCAGCTACAGATACTTCACTAGGGACACTTATGGCACAACAAGATGACAATAAAAAGGAACGAGCTATCTATTACATCAACAGAACATTGGTGTCATATGAAATGAATTACACTATAATAGAGAAAGCATGTTTGGCATTGGTCTTTGCATCACAAAAATTAAGGCACTATATGTTAGCACACTCCATTAAGCTGGTAGCGAAGATTGATTCGCTCAAATATTTTCTTAGTAAAGCAATGCTTACAGGTAGATTGGCCAAATGGGTCATGGTTCTTACAAAATTTGCTATTGAATATGTGGAACGTAAAGCCATCAAAGGACAGGTTATTGCAAACCAACTTGCCGAGGCTCTACTTGAAGATAGTCAACCTCTGCATATAGAATTCCCAGATGAATCAATCGTGCACCTTACTGAACAATCATGGAAGATGTTCTTTGATGGGTCTTTCACTCAACATGGTTTTGGTGCTGGAATACTTTTTATTACTCCTCAAAAATACTCAATCCCAAAAGCCTACAAAATTCTCTTCCCTTGCACAAACAACATTGCATAATATGAAGCTTTGGTAAATGGGATCAAGCTGGCCATCAAGTGGAAGATTGTTGAATTACACATCTATGGAGATTCTCAACTCATTATCAACCAAATCAATGATCTATATTAGACAAGAGACGAGAAACTAATGCCTTATAAGAGAATGGTGGATTATCTCAAGAAATACTTTGCCTTCGTATCATTTTAGCAGATCCCCAGAACAACAAATAGAGTAGTGGATGCAATGGCCACTTTGGCATCTATACCACAGCTACATGAGTCTAATTTTTGCTTTGAATTCCTGGTGGAAGAGTTCCATTACCCTACCTATGATTCCCCTGAATCATAGATGGTCTATTCTATTATTGGACATGACTCATCTTGTTATAGCCACATTTACTCTTACCTGCGCGACCAAGTTGTCCCCGCTAATCTTTCTCGAAATGAAAAAAGGAACCTAATCTAAAATGCATCATGGTACATCATCATTGCTAATGACCTATTCAAGTGAGGTTTAGATAATACTTTCCTTAGATGTCTAGAAACTAAAGAGTCCCAATGCGTATTATCTAAGGTTCATGAAGGTGTTTGTGGATCCCATTCGAACGGTCTAAATTTAGCACGAAAACTACTAAGGGTTGGCTACTACTGGCCAGACATGGAGAAAGAAGTTATAAGATTTGCTAAAACTTGTGAAAATGTCAACTGCATGGGTACCTTATCCATGCTCTAGCAAGGGATCTCATACCCTTTGTGACACACTGGCGCTTCCAATAGTGGGCATTTGATTTGATTAGCCAAATATATCTTGCATCATCTAATGGACACAAATATATTATCACTGTCATTGAGTACTTCACTAAGTGGGTAGAAGCGGTTTCGCTCATCAAGGCAACCGACAAACAAGTAGCTCTCTTTATTCTTAATTATATCATCTGTAGATATGTTATAACTTCATCAATTATAACAGGCAATGGAGGATAGTTTAAGAACAAAGATCTAGACAAAATCTGTGAGAAATTCAAAATAAAACAACACTGGTCATCAGTATATTACCCTCAAGGTAATGGACAAGCGAAGGCATCTAATAAAAACCTACTGACTATCTAGCACAGAATAGTGAACAAATCCAGGAAAGATTGGCATCTACAACTCAATCCTGCATTATGGGCTTATAGAACAAGTATCAGAACACCTACTGGGGCTACACCTTTCTCTTTGGTGTATGGGTCTGAAGCAGTATTACCTATTGAAGTAGAAATACCATCTCTAAGAGTTTCCTTGCAAGGTCTTGTTATTGATGAAGACTATAGAATATCTAGATTGCAAGAGCTCGAATTGCTGGATGAGTGTCAGCAAGTGGTGTTTGATCATCTTAGAGTGTACCAAAAGAGAATGTCCAAAGGATATAACAAAAAGGTTCGACACCGAGAATTTCAGGTTGGTGACCTAGTTTTGAGACAACAAAGGGAAGTTCGAACCCAACTAGTTGGGTCCCTATATCGTTACTGTAGCTTTTGGCTCTGATGCCTATCAGCTCTCAAAATTAGAAGGAGAACAGCTCCGTGAATCGATCAACACCATCCATCTGAAGAAATTCTTCACCTAGATATTCTTTGCTCCAGCAGCCTGTACAGCTAAAAAAGTCTTGAAAAAATCCTAAAAAAATCATAAAAGTAAAAAAAAGTCTTGAAAAAATCCTAAAAGTCAGAAAAAGTCGTGAAAAAATCATAAAAATCAGAAAAATGTCCTAAACAAACTCCTAAAAATCAGAAAAGTCCTGAAGAAAAGAAAAACAAAAGAAAAAAAGGAAAAAAGAGAGAAAATGCCTTGGTGAAAACCTGGTAAATAGGCACCTTGGTAAAAAAAATAAAAAAAATCTTTGCCAAGCAGGTGAAAACCTGGTAAATAGGCGCCTCTTGTACTCAAGCACTCCATCTATCAACGCAACGTTGGCATTTTCCGCTTTCATGCATCTTTTGCTTTCGTTTGTACATATTTCAGTCACTTTTGTGACATCCTGGTTCATTGGAACCCCCATGGCTTGAAACTGATCAATGTCCTAGTCTTAGGTTAATCGCCAGAGCCCATTACATGTCCTAAGCAGTATCAACCAAGTTGACCTTATGTCAATGAAACCTGGTCGTCCACTCCGAGTCAGTTACCTGTCTCTTGACTACTGAAGAGTTTTATCACTGAGTTAACAAGAAAAACAATAAAATGGAAAACAATCACTAAACAGTTTGAGCTATGCATGAAAATTTTCTTTGCGTGTTGTCTTTTATATTGGTTTTCAATTATTTTCCCTCTAAGTAACTCAAGGAAGGCTATCATGACTAAGAGGAGCAAGGATTGGGGGCATAATATCTTCTTTGTTTTTTGATTGAAGGAATGATCCCAATGATCTGGAAACATCTAAATTAGCTGGGTGTCTATGATAAGAGCCTTCACATCAAGGTGAAATCGCTTCACATACCTTGACTCCACTTATTTGAATGCTACAGGGAGGTTCCCATCATTTCTTTGCTTGTTTTGAAGGAATTTCTTTCTTATGTAATCCAAATCCCTGCGAAAGCTGTCCAAGGATATGAACGAAAAAAGGATCATCGCGGACAAGATAATTAATCCTGCTATAATTGTGCAATGCTCAATGATGAAAATTAAGCTGTTCAAATCTAGTGACTAGGTTTAGGTTGCATTTTGCATCCCATCTTTCATTTCATTCTGCATTTTGTGAATTTATAGTGATTTCGGCATAATAACAATGATCTCTTTATTTTCTAAATGAGAGTTGGAAGCTTCATCATTTCTTAGTTGAGTGGTCTCTTTTCATCATTTCTCTGATCAAGTACCTGTGTTTTGAGATGTTTAGCTGCATCCATGAGCATCTAATGTAGATTCATACATCTCACTATCACTCGTTTGCATTCATCTTATTACATATAAAAATGACAAAATTTGCATTACTCATTTACATTCATGCTAAATCAGAAATGCATACATGTAGAATAAAACATATCAAAAGCATCTCATAAGCGAATCAACACAAGTACGATGAAGTCAAATTGGATCTCGTATATATATATATATATATATATATATATATATATATATATATATATCATATCAAGTCTAAGAGTACAAAATGATGTCCAATGACATGTACAAACTCCCATCGGAGCAAGAATCGTCTGGCTACAAAACAAAATGTGTGTGTCTACAAAAAAATCTGAGCTACAAAAAGAAATATCTAGCTAGCACCCTCTCTCTCATCACTAGGTGGAGGATGAGGAGCCTGATGCCTGAGATCTTGCTAAGGTGCTCGAGCTCCCTCTGACCATGCCATATAATGCGAGTAGGGTATCACCTACTGTGCAACAGGAACTGCAACACTATATGCTACAACATAGTAGGTTTCCCTACTAGTTTGGTAAAGGACCTCCTATCACAAGGGCTCTATCTCTTCTCTCATCTATGCTCTCAGTGCTACGATCTGGTGATCATGCTCGATCCTCACCTCGAAAAGCTTTCGGTCTCACTCTATCAACTGAGTCTGAGCCACTATCAACTGTGACTGCAACTCTGCAAGACGTGCTCTCATCGACTGCCTTGCATCCATCCCTTGCTCTCTTGCAGGCTCCTCTCCCCCACCTCCAGCTCCACCCTACTCCTCTCTCTACTACCACACATGTCTCAATGCAGCTCGCTCCTCCTCAATCCTACCCAATCTCACAACCACATTCCCTAGGGATCTGCCCTCACCCCTCTATTGTCCAACCCCAGCTGGAACCTTGTTGTTGCTAGCACCAGGATCGCCACCTGCCTGCCTTGGATCCTCATCTCTCTATCCCTATCCCTGTGCTGGTGCGGGGGCATCATCCTCAATATGAGGAGCCTGCTCTACTAGATCTATGAATCGAGGTAATGGATGCTACTGAAACCAATCCCTGAACTGGGGCAATACCCCTGCATCTGCCACATCGTCCATATAGTCCCATCTAAGTCATTGGAGACTAGTCAACTCCTACATAGCCAAGACATAGGATAATCGTGGTGACCATCCCTGTCTCTCCTCATCCACATAACATGCATAAGCTGTATACTCTTGGGATATCCCCTATGGACAACCATACTGCCTCATCACCCATGAAATGATAAATTGCTCAACAATAGTTTGTGACCACTCGATGAGAGGGCGTGTAACAAAAAGGTTCATGCGCACCAATGACCAGTCATCCCATGGCTTTAAGCCCTTGTATGGTCTCCATACTACGACTATCAGGTCATCAAGCTACCGTCTCCAAAAATCTATCTGGCCTAGATGGGGCTGAGTGATATAACCAGCTACTATCATCTACCACCGACCAACAAACGGGAAAGTGCTCCCAAGCCTAAACCTGTAGGATATATACACCTACAACCATGCTCCTACCATCTCTATAAACAATCTCATGCATCTCTCGATACATGTGAGCCAGTATGCAAGAACCCCAGTTAAGCCTCTAAGGGGTCTCCACCAATCTCATCAGCATCCTGCCCCATCCACACTAGAAACCCTACTGCCCTCTATCTAGCATCACAAAACAACCAATGAAACCTACTAGAACACACACTAGTGGAAACTCCTCATTGTATCTGCTCATCAATATGTCCCAACTTATGGAACGGGTCAAAATGTCTGGATCCCTGAATACATGCCTAATCACCTGTAATCCAGGTAACAATGCGATATCATAATCCACCTTATCCCCAGCAAAAGGGATATGAAGGATCTTGTACACATCCTTGGGAGTGATAGTCAACTCCCCCACTGGCAAATGAAACATGTTATGCTTTGAGTGAAAATGCTCAACCAATGCTGTGAGCATACCATGATCAACACAGATATCAGGTAATCTCAAAAGATGAGTCAAACCACATAAATCAACATGAGCCTACTCAACCTTAGATAAATGTTGTACTAATGCCATGGAGGGAGGATATACGCATCTGAAGAGCACAGGAGGTAATCTAACCTAGCAAAGAAACCCAACAATGAACATCAGAAAACATTCCAAATAAGCCAAGATGCAAAATAAAACATCACGCAAATTAAACTAAGTCAAGTGCAAAATCAAATTTTCAAGTTTAGACCTTCAAAAATGCTCACTGTTTCTCGAATGACAAAACACAAAGGGGTAGCATCTCGTACGAGTCAGGAATGGCTCTCGTATGACAAAACATTCCCAAATGAAAAATTATATGACCCCGCATGACAAAATGGTCTTTTTACTGACATGTCATATGACACAAGGGTAGGGACCAAATGACAAATCCAATGGGTTCAAATGACAAAAGGCAATTTACCAGTTACTCGTATGAGATAGGATCCTGTCTCGCATGATAAAACATAAAACCCGACCCAACACATGCGAAATACTTGAAAAATGAACACAAAAATTCAAAATTGGAAACATAAAGAGGCTTAAGATAGATCACTTACAACTGGCTCATAGTTTCAAGGTCGGTTATGACGTCTTTGGCGCTCAAATCGATGCTGACAAGTAGGGACCACCATTTTCTCACAGAAGGATTTTTGAATTTTCAAACTTTGGAGGGTTCAAATGAATTGAAAATAACACTTTTGTCCCATATATAGCCAACAACCCTAATTTTTCAACTTGCTCCGATGGATACAAAAATTGTACCCTTAGCTAAATTGGCTGTCTTGATTCCATTTTCAGGATCAAAATCAAAATTTGAGATCATTTTGCTAGTCAATTTCACAGTTTGGACCACTTAGCACTCTTTTCATCAAAAGCTCAGTCTCTCTTCTAATTGCGCTCAATTTCTCGCGAATCAACGCTGAATCTCAATTTAATTTCTCTTCTTCAACTTTATGCTCAATTTCTTGTCAATCAACACAAAATTTTCAATCTTTGAATCAATTTGTGCTCAAACAACTTATCATCGCTCAAAATTGCCTATCATCATGAACCCTCGCTATCTTTCGATTTCGCTCCTGAGGGGGCATACTCGTGACCTTATGACCTTACATCTTGAAATGTTGAGGAAATTTTTAAATCTTCATCGAAAGTAGAGCAAAACATCTTTTTCAACTAAAGAAAATCAAATAAGACCTCATCACTAGGGGCATCTCAACTTCATCGCTTTATATCAAGTTGAGATTTACCGATCATCTGAATCAAATCAATCACTAGGGGCATATAAGTTTCATCGCTTCAAATCAAACTGATATTTGTCTTTTATCTGAATCATTCTCTTAACGTTAATCAGTTTCATCACTTTTCATCAAGCTAATTATTCATTTAAACTCAATCAAGGGTTTAAAGATTTTCTTTGATCATGCTAAATCTAAGCAGGTGTTCAGTTTCATCATTTCTTGATCAAGGTGGAAAATTTATCTTCATTTTGTCTTGATCAATCAAGTTCAAGATCGATTTTTATCATCACTCACTATGTCTAGTTCAATCAAGTTCTAGATCAGTAAGATCCACTTCTTGATCAATCAAGTTCAAGTTTGGTATCTTTTGTTTTCTATCATTCCTAAGTTTAATCAAGTTCGGGAATGGTATTGCTTTAATCAGACTTCATTCATCTTTGTCGCTTCGAATCAAGCCTAATACCTTGCTTTCATCTAGTTCATGATCAATCAAGTTCAGAACTGGTATCTCCTAGACATCAACTATTCTTTGAACCAATGCGTTGCTCGCACATTAATTCAAAGAGGGGCAAATGTAATACCCTAGAAATGGTCATCTAAACCATGGGCCCCCAATCTCGACAACATCACCAAGGTCCTAACCAAAGACAATTAAATAAATCTTGAGCACACAATTAATTCTTTAATCGTCAAATCTCACATGGCAAATTAATCACTTAATATTAATTAAATATTTATTTAATTAATTGATCATTCCAAGTAAATCATTTTTAAACAATTATGTTATTTATTTTATTAAATATCCTAGCATATTTAATTAAATAAATCAATTTGCCATAAATCTTCAAAAAAAGAAATAAATCAAAAAAGGAATTAATTGACCAAAAAAGAAATAAAATTTAGAGAAAAGAAATCAATTAGAGATAATCTTGAAAAAAAAAAATTTAAAATTGATAGATAATCTCAGAGAAAGTAATCAAAACAATTAAATATTAAAATTGAATGAAATAGAGAGTAAATCAGTTTTTCCTAATTCAATCTTAATTTTAGTTCAATTTCCTTTAAAACTGAAAAAAGCATCCAATCACATCAACTCACCTGGATTGTGCTTCCTCTTGGAAAATCTTGAATGCTCATCATCATTTGATCTCAGTCGTTGGTTTCTTTCTAGATTTTCTATAAATTTAGGCTCTCATCTCTCATTCAAAGATCTTGGAGAATATATTGTTATCATGCTATTTTTGCTCTAGGTTCATTGATATTTGTGCATTTAGATATTCACATATTACTTATTGCATACATATTTAAATAATTTAGCTCATTTATTGCTTAAATCATGTTAGATTAATCTTGCATCCATCTAGCTTAATATCACGCTCATATAGATTAAAATCCTTCGTCTTGGTGTTGTCTAGTCACTGGATTGCTTATACAAATATGAGAGCAATCTTATACTTGCATCTTTTAGAAGGCAATGGGTCGATTTTTTATGGTTTTCATATTCATGTGTATATCTGTCTAGCCATGCATGTAATAACTTAATTGAAGTGTTGTGCTTATAGATACAGGTCCACTCTTCACACACACAACTAATATGCAAATATTCTCAATATGAAATTTTAATGAACCTAGAGAAAAAACAACATGATAACAATATATTCTCCAGGATCCTTGATTAGGAGATGCGAGCCAGAATTTATAAAAAATTCAAAAAGAAACCGACGACCGAGATCAAATGATGATGAGTGGTCAAGATTTTCCAAGAAAAAGCACAATCCAAGTGAATTGATGTGATTGGCTTCTTTTCTCAGTTTTAAAGGAAATTGAACTAAAATTAAGATAAAATCAGAAAAAACTGATTTATTCTCTATTTTATTCAATTTTGAGATTTAATTGTTTTAATTGCTTTTCTGAGATTTTTTCAACTTTTATTCTTTTTTTGATGATTTAATGGCTAATTCATTTATTAATTAAATATGCTAGGATATTTAATTTAATAAACAGGTTTAATTGATCAAAATGATTTACTTGGAATGATTAATTAAATATTTAATTGATGTTGAGTGATTAACTGACCATTTAACATTAGTGATTGAGAAATTAATTAGTTAGTGCTCAAGGTTGATTTAACTGCCTTTTGGTTAGGACCTTGGTGATGTTGTCAAGATTAGGGGCCCATGGTTTAGATGACCATTTTTAGGGTATTACATTTTCCCCTCTTTGAATCAATGTGCGAGTAGCGCATTGATTCAAAGAATAGTTGATGTCAAAGAGAGAAATCAGTTCTGAACTTGATGGATCACAAACCGATGAAGATAGATATTCATCTTGATTTGAAGTGCTGAAACTGAACAGAGTTGATTAAAGTGATACTGATCCTGATCTTGATTGAACAAGAATCAACAAAGAGCGAGATACCGTTCTTGAACTTGATTGATTAAGAAACAAGCATCGATCTAGAACTTGATTGAACTAGATAGAGTGAAGCAAAAGCAAAACCGATTCCGAACTTGATTGAACAAGAACCGACTAAGAAAAGCGATAAAACCGATTCTGAACTTGATTGAACAAGAACCGATTAGCAAGAGAAAATGTCCAGTTTGATTTGATGTGATTGAAAACTGAACATCGATTTTGAAGATTGATTCAAATAAGGACAAAGATTGATATGCCCCTAGAGATTTATTTATTTGACATTGAAGAATCTTAACTTGATGCAATGTGATTTAGTTGAGATGCCCCTAGTAACTAGGTTTAATTGATTTTCTTTGTGTGAAAAGATTTTTGCTCAAATTTGGATGAAGATTTGAAATATTTCTTGACTTTTGATGATCATGATCACTGAAAAGGTGTAATGAGTATGCCCCCTTGGGAGCGAAATTGAAAGATAATGAGGGTATAACAATTTTAGGCAATTTTTAGTGATGATAATTATTTGAGAATGAAGAGTGATATTGAAGAATTAAAATCAGAGTTAATTTGAGAATTTAAATTGAGATTTAGAATTGAGCATAAAATGATTCAAAAATTGACTTGAGGATGAAAGTGCTAAGTGGTCAATGTTGTAAAAAATTTATTAGTGAATTGATGTCAAATTTTGATTTTGATCCCGAAAATGGACTCAGGACAATTGATTTAGCTTAGGGTACAAGTTTTACGTCCATCAAAGGAAGTTGAAAATTAAGGTTTGGCCTATATAAGGGGTTCAATGTGTCATTTTCAATTCATTGTTACCTCTCAAACTTTGAAATTTGAAAAACCCTCTGTGAAGAAAAATGGCCATTCTAATCTAGGAGCATCGACTCAAGCACCAGAGACATCATAATCAACCACAAAACTACGACCCAATGGTAAGTGATCAATCTTTATCCTATAAATTTCTTATTTTTTGAATTTTTGTATATTTTTTTGCATTTTATTTTTCGTTCAAAGTCGTTTTCCTCAATTTGTTGTGCAGTTGAATACATTTTCTTGTATGACAAACTGTCCTTCTATTTTTTCGTATGGTCATGTAGGGTTTGTTGTCTGGTATTGTCCCAGGATTTGTATGACAGTGTTCTTGATTGACCATTGTATTGTGCGAGAGGATATGTTTTATCATATGGGAATGTTTACTTGTACAACGGGTAATGTTTGCTCATATGAGTTTCTTCTTATCTGTGGAAACTCTTATAAAAACAAAAAGCATTTTTGAGAATCTAAACAATAATTTATTATTTTAAAATTTTATGTATTTGGATTTCTGAGCATGTTTAACATATTTTTAGCGCAATTTGGATCACATGCTGACAATTTTTATATTTGATTTTGCAGATTCGTTTGCTGGATATTCAATTTTGATGTGTATTTCTACCGATGATGAGACTAGTTTGTGGGTTATCAGATGTAGAGAGAGAATATATTGATTTGTGTGGATTCAGATACCTTTTACAAATGCCTGATATCCATGTGAATTGCAAGATGTTGACTACGTTAGTTGAGCATTTTCATTCAAAGCATAACACCTTTCATCTACCAGTTGGAGAGATGACTATCATGTCAAAGGACATATATAGGATTCTAAGGATTTTTTTTGCTAGAGATAAGGTTGATTATGATTCTACTCAGCGACCAGGTGTTTTAGCATTGAGACAGATATTCCATGATGAGACTATTCTTGAGCACGCCATTACTTGGGATTATTTGATGAGTAGATATGGTGAGCAACACCCTTTGACATGCATTTGAGCAGGTATGATCAGTTGTTTTGCTATGCCTGATAGAGGACAATAGAGTTTTCTTTGTGGTTGGGCCATAATGCTTGAGAGGTTGTTGACTCATCCTGTGAGATTAGGGTGGGGATCATGTTTACTTACACATATGTATCATGAGATGCATGAGATTGTGTATGGGGAGGGGAAGAGCATGGAAGCAGGTGTTTTTGTTCTACAAATATGAGCATGGGAGCACATCCCTCTATGTAGACCTATAGTAGATGATTCATGGGAGGTGCACCAACCTATTGTATATTGTTATTGAGGTTATGTTACATAGCCCCATCTGGGCAAGACTAACTATTGGAGGAGGCAGTTGGATGATCTGATTGTCATAGTATGGAGACCATATAGGGGTCTAGAGATGTGGGACGATTGGAGAGCTCAGAGGAGGGACATGTTCATGACTCGACCTCTCGTTGGCAGATTGGTGTCTATCATTGAGCGGTTTGTAGTATCTAGAGTGATGAGGTAGTATGGGGGACCATGGGGTATATCCCAGGAGTTCACAATGTATGCCCAATATGGAGAGGAGGAGAGATGAGGATGGGAACCGAGGCTATCATATGCGTTGAGTATGTAGGAGTTAGTGTGTTTACAGCCGCAGATGTGGGATTATCTAGAGGATGTAGCAAACATGGGGGCATTTCCCCAGTATAGAGATTGGTTTAATAGACATCAATTCTCTCAATTTACAGATCCAGGAGAGCATGCACCTCTTATAGAGGAGGTTGAGGATGATGCACCAACACGGGCATAGGTACTAGGTCAGGTATAGGGACAAGGGAAGGTATAGGGATAGAGAGTGGATGTACCTAGGTGGGTGCGAGGTGATCCCGGGGCTAGTAGTACAAGGTACTAGTTGGAGCTAGACAGTGACAAAGAGGGGAGGGTGGATCTTTAGGAGTTGTTGGGGTTGAGGCTGGTAGTGCTAGGATAATAGAGGTTGGAGGTGAGGAGAAGAGAGAAGCTCCTAGGTAGGTTAGGTAGCAGAGAGATGAGCAGGGAGGCAGAGAGGGAGATGCTGGGAGAAAGAAGGGAGTATCAGACATAGTATGATCTTTGAGATTGAGGTTGACGGGTTTGCAGTCACAGTTGACAGTGGCGTAGATACAACTTGTAGAGTGAGACCCATAGCTTGTAGAGGTTAAAATAGAGCATGATAAATAGCTTGCTGAGGTCAGAGAAGAGCATGATCAACAACTTGCCGAGGTGAGAGCAGAGTGCGATGCTCTTCAGCAAGAGGTTTTACATCAGATGAGTCAGGCAGCCTATTATGTCACAACTTATAGTGTAGCGGTCCCAGTAGCACAACAGGTTGTTTAGTATTCTCATTATATGGCTTGATCTGAGGGAGTTAGGGCACCTAGACAGGACGTTAGTCATTAGGCACCACCTCCTCCACCTAGTGATGAGGGAGGGGCAGAGAGTTAGTTTTGTTATATCTCCTAGATTTTGTTATATACCCAATTTTTTGTAGCCTATACGATTCTTGCTCCAATGAGACATTGTATTTGATAGTTTATATCATTTGTACTCTGAGTCACTTAGATTATGATGATATATACGAGCTCTTGATTCAATTTCATCGTACTTGTGTTGATTGTTTATGAGATGTCTTTCTATATGCTTTATTCTATATGTATGCATATCTTTCCAGTATGGATGTATGTAATGCAAATGAATATGGATGTTCATTTTTTTGGTTCTTCTTTTTCATATGCAAGTAAATGATGAGAATGAGTAATTAGTAATGCAATTTTTTTTTCATGCAAATACGTATATAATGAAATGTATGGATCTATATAAGATGCTCCTATATGCAGCTAACATCTCAATACACAAGTACTCGATCAGAGAAACTATGATGAAAAAGAGACCACTTAGCTGAGAAATGACGACTACTTTAGACTCTGATTCAAAATATTTAGAGATCATTGTTATCATGTCAAAATCACTTAAAATGCATTAAATTTAGAATTAATGCAACCTAAACCTAGTCACTGGATTTGATATGCTTAATTTTCATCACTACGCACTTTACAAATAGAGCAGGCAAAACATAGTTCCTTCCTTTTCATATGAAATATTAATTATCTTGTCTGCAATGACCCTTTTATCGTTCATATCCTTGGACAAATTACACATGCATCCAGATTGCACATTAAAGAAATTCCCTCAAAGTCGACAAACAAATGACTCCAACCTCCTTGTAGCATACAAATAAGAAGAGTTGAGGTATGTGTGGTGATTTCACCTTGATTTGAAGGCACTTATCATAGACACCCAGCTGATTAGATGTTTCTAGATCATCGGAATCATTCCTACAAACATAAAACAAAGAATAGTATTATGCCCCCAATCCTTGCTCCTCTTAGTCAAGATAGACTTCCTCTAGTTACTCAGAGGGAATAATAATCGAAAACCAATATAAAAGACATCACACAAAGAAAATTTCAATCATATCTCAAACAATTTAATGATTATTTTCAGTAGTCTTGTTTTGCTTGTTTACTCAGTGATAAAACTTTGTAGTAGTTTGGAGACAGGTGATTGAATTGGATTGGATGACCTAGTACTATTGACAGAAAGATGACTTGGTTGATACTGCTTAGGACATGTGAATTGATCAATCTATTACCCTAAGACTATGACATTGATTGGTTTCAAGCCATGAGGGTTCCAAAAGAACCAGGATGTCATAGAAGTGTCTAAAAGATATGTACAAGCTAAAGCAAAGATGCAGCATTTCAATACAAGAGATAAGACTAACCTAGACAAAATCTAGCAGCCATACTGATCGATGTCATTGTTTTGATTTGATCATCATTGATAGGAATGTCTAGTTTCAAAGATTAAGTACCTCGTATAAGACTGATATGTCCAGTTTCGAGTGCACCCTTCCTTGTATAAGCCATGTTGATGTTTGATAGAGTTTGATAGATTGATTAACAAGACATGAGATAAGTTTGATTGCAGACTTTGAGAGTTTGTCTGTGATTGATTTGTTTTGAAGGATAGTCTATGCTTTCTTGGTTTGATTTTCAGTTTTATTTTTTATTTTGTGAGTTTTTTATTTTTAGAATTTTGTTCAGGACATTTTAGGATTTTTAGGATTTTTTTAGGATATTTTATTATTTTTAGGATTTTTTTCAAGACATTTTCTAATTTTTAGGATTTTTTCAGCTATGCCCCCAGTATGCAGACCTATATGACATGATGATCTACAAAATGCATGTGGAGAGAATGAATTTTCGATATGACCTATTTTAATTCAATATGCATGATGAAGATGCATTTCCTATTTGAACAAGGATGACCATGTTTTTTTAGCACTTTGTAATACACCAATTGAATTGGAGGTACAAAACATTTCATAGATAATTGGTCAATCAATCCTTAAGGTCCCTTGGAACGTCCAAATTAACACACTTAGTGACTAGGATTTACAAATGGAGATGCAAAAAAATTCCTCATTGATTCTTGAAACTTTGATCTTCTTTTTCCCATGTGAGTGAAAATGAGTTAATTCCTTCTCTTGTGTTCACTAAAAATCCTTAGCATCCTATATGACTAGCTACGTGGATTATCCTAACTCCAAAAGCATCCTGAATAATGCCTCATTGCCAGAAAGCTTTTAGAGCTCTAACGAGGTTATAGATTGTAATCTCATGAATATTTCTCCATTGCCAGTAGGCATTCATAGCCTTGATAAAGTTACTTGCATGTTCCCATAGTCAAGATTTTTTTTTTGCATCCGCATGCATGATATTTCAGTTATATATCATTTCTCTTTTGCCTTGAGATGAATATTTGGCATAGCACTTTTTTTTTTTTTTTTTATTGCCTTGACTTGTAAGTAATGAGATCTACTTGGGTGTGATAATTACAGTGGTACTGAAGTAGAGTTTTAGATTTTTCACTAGTCATATGATCAACTAGGTGTCTAGAATGAATTAAAGATTTTATTAATGTGTTTGAGATATAGCAATTGATAGATTCTGGGTTAACAAGTCTCAAATAGTGAATTCACTACCCAACCATAAGTAAAGAATCGTCACAGGTTAATGTTGAAAATGAATGACCTTATGACCTCAAGGACTTCATGTTTAAATTTCTAAGAAAGGAGATCACCCTTTTTTCTCTTGAATGCAAACAAATGTTAAACTTGGATAGTTGCCTTGTTTTATTAATGCTGATATGCAAATGCCAAAATTTTGTGAATGAGATGCATTTAAAAACTATATGCGATGCAGTACAGAAATCAAATGCTAAACTAACCCAGCTCTTAGATATAATATCGTTTAAGGTGAATGTTATTCATAGGGTCATAAATTATTCTATAGGTAGTTCATCTGTCTTTGCTTGAAGAGTTGGATAAAGATGTCTTTCTAGGAAGGACTCAACTAAGTGTACATGTCCACCATCTCCAATGTTGATTTCCTTAGTTTTTGGAATTTGTGATGAAATAAAGGTAAAGTCTTATGCAAAGGATTGGATAAGGGGTATGGAAGGATGAAAATGAGGTGTTTAATAATGGAGCAGATATTGAAAGTTTTGTGCATGTGTGAGTGGAAACATTTGCAGAATCATCATTGCCACACATCTCGAGGAATGGTGGATTGATGGAGGAAAAGTGGTTCTCATATTTTGAGATTTGGATGGAGGAACAATTAGGTATTTTGGGACATAAGGATCTAAAATGGATTAAGGAGGTGATGGAGAAATAGATTTGGAAGGTTTGGATGGAGGAACAACAATCTTGGTTGTTGATTTGGATTTTTATTTAGACTAATGTGCTCCAAGGAGATGCTTAGGGATCCACATGGTTTTTGACTTTTCATGCTTTTGCATTTTCTTGGAACAAATTGCTTCTACAAGTTCCTTAGGGACCCGTATAACTTTTGATTTTGCTTTCTTTTTCTTAGTGGGCTTTGTATCCTTTTAGATGGATGGAAGGTACACGAAGATGTGCACCTTTATTGATCCTACACAAGGGATGGAGGAATATAGGGTCCTAAAATGGATGGAAGAGATGAAGGGGAAGGTGTGTATTTGGATTTTCATTTAATAAGGATACCAACATCTTGAGGAATGTCACTGAGGCCATGGCCCTTAATATTTTCTTTAATATGCAGAGGTTGTTGCTTGTGAAGGTCTATCCCTTTGCGTTTATAAATATTTTGACTTGTAGGATCATCAGAGGGTTTTGTAGGCATGATAGATCCTTGAGGTGAATGTGGAGGATTATGACAAGGAGATGAAGGTATAATTTGATATTGATGTGGAAGAGGACAATTGGATAGAGTAGGAAAGGTGTTTGACTCTTCATTTTGAATAGGATCGTTTGAAAAGGTGGAAGAGGCATCATGATCTTGTTTAGGAAGGATTATTTTCTCTTGAGATGGAAGGGGATCACCTTGGAAGAAATGGAAAGTTATAAGGGAATCAACATGGGTTGCTATGGAGATAGGATCTTTTTCAACCATTGGATGGGATGGTCCTTGAGATAGCCCTAGAGGATCAACATGAGAAGTTTTGTCATTAGGTTCATTATTTGAGGGATATGATATGGACTACTATTGAGAAGAATGAGGAGATGGAGGCATCATGGAAGAGATGGAGGCTACATGTGGGCCATTGCTAGACATGGGCTCATCATTTTGATCATGCTTGGTAATGACATCAGGTTTCTGTTTAGGTGAATTATTATGATCTTCAATTTCAATAATACCATCATCAAGGAGGTCTTGAATTTATGTTTTAATTTCATGCACATTGAAGTCTTATGTTTGTTATGCCTATGATATGCACAATAATTAATCAAAATTTCACATCCCCATGTGGTCTTTTTAGGCAGTATGATAAGATTGTTCTTAAGAAGCTCTTCCAAAGCTAACTCAATAGATTGCCCTAGAGGTGTAAATTGTCTATCTAAGGGATAGATGTCTTTTTGTCTTCATGAAGGTGTCTTGTGATCTTGTATAAGATTTGGATTTTGATTTTCAATTAATTTTTGTTCCACCTTATGTAATTGTTTTAGCATTTCTTGAAGTCTAGTGTTTTTGATATCATAGAATTTTATCTCAAGAGGGGTCATTGAATCTTGTTATTGGGCTTGAATATCATATTTCTCTCTAGAGATCTTGAATTTATTGAGCTCAGGAAACCATGGGCTTCTTACTTTTGTTAGAATTTTTAGAAGAGCTTCTAGTTTGAATAGGCATTTACAACCAACAGGACTGAGAGCTAGATGTGATGTAGAAGTCAAGATCAAATTGAAGCTAGTAGTTCATTTAATGTAGTGTTTGAGAGAAGTAACTAAGATTTAGTCTGGTTTTAGGAATGATCTATCCTGTATAAGATGTGATCTAAGTAACTTAGTTTGATTTGAGAGAAGTGACTAAGACTCAGTTTAGTTTCAGGAATGATCTGTCCTGTATAAGACATGATCTAAGTAACATAGTTTGATAAGTAGTTGATTGAACTAGCTGAAAAATAATTGACAAATCGTGCAACACAACAACATGGGTACACTATCAAGATTGTTTATGTGTAGAATTATGATGACCAGTTTTATGCTCGCTATAGACTAATTAGGAAAGTTTGACTATTCTGGAAATGTGTGTAGACAAACAAGTTTCTAGACTGACAAAATCAAAAATTCGTACGACAGATTTTTCAGACCCAGATGACAATTTAGCGACTCCTAGACAATAGAGACAGTTTCTTGTATGAGTTGCTACCTAAACTCACATGATAGTTTAATGACATCCAGATGACAATATGATAAGCATGATAGTTATTCATATGACAGTATGCTAAGGGCCAGATGACAATAATTTAACAATAGAACGATAATTATGTATACTTGGACGACAATTATGATAGGGCCAAATGACAAACTGACAGGATGAATGAAGACTCGTACGACAATAGGTATGTAGCCATACAACAATTCAGCATACTCATACGATAGAGAATTGGACATAGATGATATTCTGGCATAGACAGAGTTTGGATGACTAACAAAGACCAATTTTTGATAGACTAAGTTTTTGATGACTAACAGAGACCAGTTTTTGGACACGAACAAAGTTTTGATCACTAAGTCGTTGATTGTTTTCTCCAATTTCAGTATTTCAGTTTTAGTTTTAGGGATGAAAACACAGTAAACATGCAAGATGTATAATGACTTTCAAGCACAACATGGTAACCCTATGAAATTTGCCTTAGAGAAGAAAACCTTTGCTTGCATGCTTAGGTACACACCCAATAGTTAATCAGAATATGGTCATTGAGTCTCACGCAATGGATTCTCAACGTCGTATTAGTCATCTCCAAATGTTAATGGGGGTACAATATGGCAAGTGTCTTGAGAGAGTTACTATCTCTCTTGCACAAAGATTATCCCCCTTTCAGAGGTGAATTGGGTAGCCTCTATATTATAGTTATTAGTTAGGAATTTCGTTCAAAATTACCCCTTGAAGTCACACAAGCATGATTGAGGCCTATAGTCCAACAAGGTACCAAAACAAGTTGTAGTCATGTAAACATAATTGAGATCACGAGGCCCTACAAAATGTTCGATATGAGAGATCTCAAAGAGAAAAATCAAATAATTTCATCCTTTGAGACTTTAATAACCAGAGGCCTATTTATTATAGTGAGTTGGAATCTCAGGTCTAGCTATATTCACTCGGGTCATTCTCACAGGGTGATTACTTTCTCCCACTGTGATAGACCCGCTAAAGGTACACAAATCTCAAATTTAGAAAAATCCTCAAGGGTCTGGATTTCTGATTGTCTATAAAAGACAAGAGCATACTCTTCTACCTCTTAGATTTTTCTTCAAACACAAAAGATAAATTTGTTCATTAACCAAATAGAAATTTAAGTGCCTAAGAAAATATTAAATGAATACACAATGTTTAGTCGATTCTCCTTAGACAACCTGCAAGAACAACACATTAGTAGTCATTTTTCTTTTAATTCTTTGATAGGCGTATGTTTGATTGATAAATTCTTTGACAAGCATTCTACAAGAAACCAGTTAGGCTGTGAAAATCTCAAGTAGATAGAAGACAATTTAGGGTTAGTGACAGTATCATCAAATTTTAATTCAAGAAAAACTCTGAAAAGTAATTTGTTTTTCAAAAAATCCTAATCTAACTCTTCCAACCTGCAAGAAACTATTAGAAACCTGCAAGAAGAAAAAGTTAGTGAAATATCAAATCTCGTGGTGGGCTTACACAAGCCTAATTTCAAATGTTGGTCACAATTTTTTCACTCCTAATGCTAAAATGCTCTAAATTTTGACTATCTGAAATTTGGAAGATCCTCCAAAAACTAGATTTTGTATTATAACTCCTAGAGGCGCGAAACCCCTTTCAAACATCCTAACAATATATATGGAATATAACTTAAAGTATAAGAAATAGAGAAGAGAAGAGGAAATGTCACTTATACTTAAATGTTATATTCCATATATATTGACCTTCCACAATCCTAATTTCAAGAAAACTCCTAAACAAAACTCTTTGTTTTTCATACGATAGAACAATAACTCGTACGAGTATTCTCACCTGACCATATGAGAGTTCTCACTGAACCGAATGAGTAAACCCAGAAGCAAATGACAAAATCATTTACTCGTATGATTACTCCCACAGAGTCAGATGACATATCTCAGAACTCCTCATGTATGTTGCAGAAACTCATACGACCTTTTGCATAGATTGTACGGAAAAATATCCAAAAAATTAAATAAAGATCTTGCAAGGCCAAAAATGAAATTCTTGTGCCCCACGATGGGCACCAAAAATGTTTGTGTGAAAAGTGGACCTGTATTTGTATCTGGAATGCACAACATTTCAATTAAGTCACTAGATGCATGGTTAGTAAATCAATCAACAATGAACAATAAACCATCCCAAAGCGACCTATTTCCTTCTAGTAGATGTGAGTTTAGTCTTGCTCTCAGATTTTCACATACAATACCAGTGACTAGACAATACCTAAATGAAGGATTTAATCTATATGAGTACAAAATTGAGCTAAATGGATGCAAGATTAATGAATATTGGGCTAGCATGATTAAGCTATGAATTAATATTTAAGCTAAATGATTTAAAAAATATGCAATAACTAATATGCAAATATTCTCAATATGAAATCTTAATGAACCTAGAGAAAAAACAGCTTGATAACAATATATTCTCCAGGATCCTTGATTAGGAGATGAGAGCCAAAATTTATAGAAAATTCAGAAAGAAACTTACGTCTGAGATCAAATGATGATGAGTGATCAAGATTTTCCAAGAAGAAGCACAATCTAGGTGAATTGATGTGATTGGCTTCTTTTCTCAATTTTAAAGGAAATTGAACTAAAATTAAGATAAAATAAGAAAAAACAGATTTATTCTCTATTTTATTCAATTTTGAGATTTAATTGTTTTAATTGCTTTTCTAAGATTTGTTCAATTTTTAATTTTTTTTTTCCAATTAATTCATTTTTGATGATTTAATGGCAAATTGATTTATTAATTAAATATGCTAGGATATTTAATTAAATAAATAGGTTTAATTGATCAAAATGATTTACTTGGAATGATTAATTAATTAATTAAATATTTAATTAATGTTGAGTGATTAACTTTCCATTTAACATTAGTGATTGAGAAATAAATTAATTAGTGCTCAAGGTTGATTTAATTGCCTTTTGGTTAGGACCTTGGTGATGTTGTCGAGATTAAGGGCCCATGGTTTAGATGAACATTTTTAGGGTATTACAACACCCAATAACATATGCACCACATAACACAATATTTTTCACATGGAAACCCAAATGGGAAAAACCACGGTGGGAATTGGTACCCACAAGATCAACTATCTATAGAATAGGGATCTGATCTGTTAAGGTCTTACAACTACTCTATTAGGAGCACACCTGGTTAAGAGTGCCTTAGCCCAATTAAGAGGTATTATAATAAGGCCTATTAGGACAAGATTTGTCAGGAGCTACCCAGCTATGAGATTTCAAAACATAAGCTAATGTCTCACCTGGTTAGAGAATTTGAACCCTCAAACCTGTTAGGAGTGACATTGTTAGAGGATTTTATCTTGTTGGAACTGTTAGGGAACAACAAGTGACTGATCTGTTGTTAGCACCTTTGTGCCTGATTAGATCCGCTTTAGATCTGCTTCTAACATTAACTAAACATTAATACAAAGCTTCTTCTTTCACTGCACAATCAAATTCGCACTATAGATCTCATGTCTGATACATCATCACACAATATACTCCTTTTTATAAACAACTTTGCTAAGTCGGCTAAAAACCCTTGGAACAATTTCCTAGGTTCAATGTATCTAGTCAATCTTGCTCATCGTGCTTTACTCATTTCAGCCTCATAATTCATAACTCAAAAATAAAACATTTTGTCCACCGGTTTACCGATCTAAGTAACTCTGCTCTACCAATTAACTATTCTTAATGACTGTCACTGTTCAGTATATCATAACTCTCTTATTCAGTTGAATCTATCGATGCGGTTCAAGTCATAGACTCTTATCAATGTCATAAGGATGTGTTTCAAATCGCAACACTTAACTCCTCACCAATATTCTGTACCGATCGCTTGAACATAGATCTGTCATTGTTTACCGGTTCACTGTTTAATTGCTTCCTCTACTGGTTAGGCTTTACCAGTTGGACTAAATGACTTAGATGACTAACAAAACATGGTTGACATCAATGACAATACAAAATAAGTCATCCATCAACCTATTACAACAAAATCATCATCAAGCCAACAATCTTCCCCTTTGGTATTGATGGCAACACTTAGGAAATTTTTTGTCTAAGTGTCACATTACAAAAATTATGAATCATGACTCAAATACATACAAAACTCCCCCTTAGCAATTACATGCTATTACAAAATTTTAATTGACCAATATACTACTCCCCCTTTGACAACAATGAGAAAGGTAAGAAAATACATGTAAAGATAAATGCAATATACATCTGAATTTGCATTACCAAATATATAAAGAAGTTCAAAAAAGTTTACAATGACATCTTATGAAATACATCTGCAAAACTAGACTTCAAAAGTGTCAAATCATTGTGCCAAGTCTCCAAAAGTGTCCCTATGATCTCAGTGTGTGTTTGGATCAGAGATGCAAGATCCTCCATGGCATCAAGTGTGCTCATCTTTGGTGTGGCCAAAATTGCTTGAGACTCCTTGTAACCTCTCTAAAAAATCTCTATCTTAGGGACTAATAATGTCTACAACTGTTGGAGTGAAGTCGTCCTTTTTACCTATTTAGCTTCATAAACCTTAATCTTTTGCCATAGTGAAACAACTGATCTACCAAAACTGATTTCAGAATCATTCAAGGGATTGAACAATTCACTCAAAACTTTAAGCTCCTAGTGAGCTTCCCGCTTCTTCTTCTCAAGATCATCACAAAATAGTGAAAATTTTGAAATTGTGGAAAGGATTTGTTGGCAATATTGCATTATAACAGACAATGAAAGATTGTTGGCATTTCAATAAGGATATTGAGAAGGTTGTTGGTGGTTATGGATATAACTGATTAAGGATGTTTACTGTCTTGATATTATTATTTTGTCATTGATGTCAAGAAATTGATTTTCTAATTCAATATGATGTTGCCATATCTTGAGAAGTATGATATGAAGATTATAAAGATGTGGGTAAAAGACAAATGAAAGAATATGATGAATAAGGGGATGAATAAGGTATTCAATGGGCAACTAGTACCGAGTCAGACAATGATGAGATCATGATGTTTTACATTGTTTTAACATCATACATATGTTGTAAAATGTAAAGGTTAATACTATACTATGTTATCAAGCAAAGAACCTCGTCGGTAAACCCTAAGGTTATCGCTATCGGTTAATGAAGGCGGAATGTCTACCAAGTGAAGTTTAGTATTCACTAAGTTGTTATCGAGTTGTAACCGAGCTATAACATAATGCATTAAATGTTTGCATGTGTTATTTAATAAAGGAAGTTGATGAGCTGGAACTGATTAAATGATTGGTGAGCCGTGGATGAAGTTTGTTAATGAATCTAAGGCAATGGAAAGTCAGCATGAAGATCTACAGCTCAGATTGAACCGCAATACCCTGGCACAAGTTCCCAGAAATGTATGCAAGTTCCAAGGTGGGGTAAAACATTTTCAGATCGAAAGATGCATTGAACCTGGACAAGATCGAAGATCTGATGGCTATGATTGTTCATGGGAAATGTGATCAAGGATATTAAGTGGTTACCTAATTGTTTATAAATAGGAAACTGTTGATAAACAATGTATGCGGGCAAGTGTATGCACAGGGATGCTACATAGTGATTACCGAGCACAGAAGCTTGAAGACCTGTTTGAATAACAGAGTATAGAATCCCAATAGATAGACAAGATTAGTTCTATGTCTAGATTGTATTGAACAAATAGGAATCTTCTTTAGCATTTTAGATGTGAAGTTGCAAATAGATTTTATTACTGGTTTTTTGTGAAAGTGCTAGAAAATCTCTTAACCGAGTGGACTTAACAGTCTTATTTGTAAAACACTCTAGAAAGGTGACATTCTGATTGAGTGTTTGAAATCCTTTAATAAGGTCACTTCTAATAGGGTGAAGATCCTAATAGATCTAAGGGAAATCCCTTAACCGGGTCACATCTAGCAACGTGTTTGTAATCTTTAACAAGATTTTCTTTTAACCGAGCATACTCTAGAAGAGTAAATTTCTTAGTGGGACCGAATTCCCACAGTGGTTTTTCCCTATTTGGGTTTCCACGTTAAATCTGGTGTTATGAGGTTTATGATGTTTTTATGCTTTTGAGTTTGCATGTTTAACAGTTTTGGTTATATTACTGAAATATATGTTACCGAGGTTGAATCTGATGTTCTTATGGATGATTAAGTTTGTATGATTCACCCCCACCCTCTCATCTTGTTGGCTATTGGATCTGTACTTATATTAAGTATCAGAAATATCAATTGGTATCAGAGCTTTGGACTCTGGAAGGAAAGTTTAAAGGCACTTGAGTTAAAGATCCAAAGATGTATAAGAGGGATGCACTGAAGTTGTACAAGTCAAGTTTCTCTACATGGCAGAAAAGGATGAAGCTACATTTATCAGGAGTTGGAGAATATGATGTATACTATCTGGAGAATGATTTTGTCACACCGAGCACCTATCCATTGACTATGGAAGAGATAAGGGCAAAGCAAGAACATATTCAAGCAATGATTGAAATAACATCTGCATTGACCGATTCAAAGTTAAATGATCTAGAAGGCTGCAATGATGCAAAGGCAATGTGGGATAAGCTCATATCAGTATATGGAGGAGATGAACATGTTCAAAGAGAAAAAGTAGATAGTCTAAGAGGACAACTTGAATCTATGAGGATGAATGAAGGTGAGAACATAACTCAATACAGTACAAGACTAAAGGAGATTGTCAATCAAATCAAAGGAGCAGGTTAAGAACCCTTCTACCAGCTTATGCAATCCGAGTCTCTGCAGTCAATGAATTGAGGTTTGTACCTAATATGCCAGTTTCTTTAGATGCTACTATTGGTAAGCCTCATGCATTTGAGTTAAGTAACTTTGATAACAGTGGATCTTCAGTAAATAAAGTTGAATCTGCATTTAGTTCTTTTCATCTTGATGAATCTAATGATTTCAATGAAAGAAAGTACAAGCACTATGAAGGAGATCACAGTGGAGCAAGTGAAAGATTTCATAAGAACATGGAGGCAGTACACAAACTGTATGAGGAAATCAAAAAACAAGAAGATTTTGAAGCACTTTTAGCCAAAAGGTTACCGAGAGGCAAAGGTAAGTATAAAGGAAAACTACCTTTGAAATGTTTCAATTGTGATAAGATAGGACATATGGCTTCTAATTGTCCTGACAAAGATTCTACTGAAAAGAGAGATTACTGAGATGACAAACAGAAAGATAATCATTACAAAGGACACTGAGACTTCAGAAGAAGAGATTGAAAGACATGCTTAATAGCTAATGAAGAATCCAATGATGATAAATCAGATGAGACTGATATAGAGGAAGTAGTTTATGTGGCTATCAAAGATGGATCAAATGAAGAAAGGTATGAAGAAAAAGCCCTAATATCTCACATAAACACTAATGATTCTTGGATTATAGATAGTCGATGCTCACATCATATGATAGGAGATAAACACAAGTTTTCTATATTAGAAGATTATGATGGAGGCTATGTCAGATTTGGTAATGATGCATCATTTCTGGTGAAAGGTAAAGGATCTATAACACTTCTTGGTAATGCAAGATGCAATGATGTTTATTGGGTTGAAGGTTTGAAATACAATTTGTTGAGTGTAGCACAACTAAACAACATAGGTTACCGAATAGAATTTCAGAAGGGAACTGTCAAAGTTCATGACAAGAATGGAAAGTTCATTGCTATCAGGACACAAACAAAAGGTAACACATTTCACCTTGACTCACTCATAATAAGTGTTTGCATGCAAAGATTGATGATACCTGGTTATGGCATAAAAGGTTTTATCATGTAAATTTTGATAATCTGATCAAAATAAGTAAGAAGCACCGAGTAAGAGGTCTACCGAGTCTTGAAAAACCTGAGAATGCTATGTGTCGAGGATGCCAGATGGGAATTTTAGATCTAGTGCACACTGATCTTTGTGGTCCTATGAAAGTTCAAAGTTATTATGGTGATAAATATTTCATATTATTTGTGGATGACTATTCAAGGATGATGTCAGTAATGTTGTTAAAAGAAAAATTGGAAGCTTTCCAAATGTTTGAATGGTACAAGGCAAGAGTTGAAAATGAAACAGGAAGACAACTGAAATATCTTAGATCAGATAGAGGAGGAGAGTTCACATCTGATGAATTCAAGTTATTCTGCAATGATCATGGTATTAAAAGACAAGTCTCTACACCGAGAACTCCACAGCATAATGGAATAGCTGAGAGAAGAAACAGATCTATTGTGGATTGTGCTAGAACACTGATGATTGAAAAGGTGTCACAAACATTTTGGAGAGAAGTAATAAGCACAGCTGTTTACACCTTGAACTGAGTTCAATTGAAGAAAGGTACTTTGAAGACACCATATGAAATTTGGTATGATAAGAAACCTAATGTAAGTTATTTTAAAATCTTTGGAAGTAGATGCTATGTTCATAAAGATGATAGAAATGGCAAGTTTGATCAGAAAAGTGAAGAAGGAACATTTCTAGGTTATTCTTCTAGAAGCAAAGCATTTAAATGTCTGATCAAATCATCTAACAAAATAGTAGAAAGTGCAAATGTGAAAATTGATGAATTTGCAGAAAGAAATGATGAAGGAAATTCCAAGGAACCAGAAGACTATGATGAATTTGTCTATGTTCAACCGAGAAGTCTTACCGAGAATACTGTTGAAGAAAATGAAGAGAATATCCAATTACCGAGTGATGAAGAAGATCATATAGAGCCTACCGAGCCTATATTAGCCAAGTATGTCAGAAGACATCATGCACCAATTCAGATTATAGGAGATAAGGATGATCTAGTGATGACAAGGAACAAACTGACACATAACACATGTCTGATATCTAAATTTGAACCGAGAATAGTGAAAGAGGCATTTAACAGTGAAGATTGGATAAATGCTATGACAGAAGAGATTGATCAAATCAAGAAGAATGACACATGGACACTGATCCCAAGACCAAAGGACAAAAATGTAATCGGTACAAAGTGGATTTTCAGAAACAAGCTAAATGAAAAAGGAGAGGTCATTCAAAACAAAGCAAGACTAGTTTGCAAAGGTTATGCTCAAGAAGAAGGAATTGATTATGGTGAAACTTTTGCACCTGTTGCTAGACTTGAAGGAGTAAGAACATTGTTGGCCTGTGCTGCTTTCAAAAATTTCAAGGTATATCAAATGGATGTCAAATCTACATTTCTGAATGGAATATTAGAAGAAGAAGTTTTTATTGAACAACCTGAAGGATTTGTTGAAAACAATAATAAAGATCAGGTATGTAAATTGAACAAAGCTTTATATGGTTTGAAACAAGCACCTGGAGCATGGTATGAAAGATTGCACTCTTATTTGATTAAGATTGGTTTTATAAGGACAAGTGAGAACAACAACATGTACATGAAGAATGATGAAAATGGAATACTGATCTCAGCCCTATTTGTTGATGATATTATATTTTGTGGCAATGACTCTCTATTCAAGAACTTTGGAAATGAAATGAGTAAAGAATTTGAGATGTCATTAGTCGGAGAGATAAATTATTTTATAGGTTTACAGATACTGCAAATGAAAAATGAGATTTTCATTACTCAATCCAAGTACATAAAGGAAATCTTGAAGAAATTTGGAATGGAGGATTCAAAACCAGTAAGTACTCCTATGACTACCAACTGTAAATTATCAAAGAATGATGAATCTACATTTGTTGATGAGACACTTTACCGATCCATGATTGAAAGCTACAATATGTTGTTCATAGTAGACCAGATATGGCACATGCAATAGGAATAGTTACAAGATTCTCTGCAGATCCTAAGGAAACACACATGACAGCAATCAAAAGAATCTTTAGATACTTGAAAGGCACTGAGGATTATGGCTTAGTATATCAGAAAGGAAATGATTTTGATTTAAAAGTTTATACTAATGTTGATTGGGCAGGCAACATTGATGACAGAAAAAGCACAAGTGGAGGAGCTTTCCTTTTAGGAGAAAGACTAGTGAGTTGGCTTAACAAGAAACAAGGATGTGTTTCACAGTCAACAGCAGAAGCTGAATACATTGCTGCAAAATTGAATTGTACCAACATTGCATGGATCAAACAACTGTTGGAAGGTATAAATGAGAAAGTTACCGAGCCAGTAACTATATTCTGTCACAATACTAGTGCCATTAATATTTCAAAGAATCCTGTTATGCACTCTAAGACAAAGCACATATCTATCAAATATCATTATCTTCGAGAAGAAGCTCAAGAGAAGAAAGTGGTGTTGGAGTATGTTAGCACAAAGGAACAAATAGTAGATATCCTCACCAAGCCACTACCAAGGGACACTTTTGAATATCTCAGAAGTAAGTTAGGGGTCCTACCCCTATCTTCTACTCACTAACCGAGTTTGGTGAAAGCATCAATCCAATGACTCTATCGAATATCTTTTGGGAGTTGATGCTGATTTATACACTTTAGGATGTTTTCTAAAGGTGTACAGGAATTATTACAGGAATATTACAGGGAACAGGAATTGAAGACAAAATGCTCTAATCGAGACTCAGTTGATACACAACAGCAGGAATTCACTTCATATAGGAAGAAATTATGCTTTAAGTTCTTTACTTTTTGGCATTGTTGTCAAAGGGGGACAAGACTACTATATAGGGGAGAAGACTAATGAGAAGACTGGAGATTGGAAAGAAAACTAAAAAAATAGGAGAAGTCTAATGTATGGGGGAGAGCATCTCAGCATTTCAGAATCACAACAATCCGAATCTTTTAAGGTCAAATCAATTGGTTTTGCCATGAATGCCAAAGGGGGAGATTGTTGGCAATATTGCATTATAACAGACAATGAAAGATTGTTGGCATTTCAATAAGGATATTGAGAAGGTTGTTGATGGTTATGGATATAACTGATTAAGGATGTTTACTGTCTTGATATTATTACTTTGTCATTGATGTCAAGAAATTGATTTTCTAATTCAGTATGATGTTGCCATATCTTGAGAAGTATGATATGAAGATTATAAAGATGTGGGTAAAAGACATAGGAAAGAATATGATGAATAAGGGGATGAATAAGGTATTCAATGGGCAACTAGTACCGAGTCAGACAATGATGAGATCATGATGTTTTAGATTGTTTTAACATCATACATATGTTGTAAAATGTAAAGGTTAATACTATACTATGTTATCAAGCAAAGAACCTAGTCAGTAAACCCTAAGGTTATCGCTATCGGTTAATGAAGGTGGAATGTCTGCCGAGTGAAGTTTAGTATTCATCGAGTTGTTACTGAGTTGTAACAGAGCTATAACAGAATTAAATGTTTGCATGTGTTATTTAATAAAGGAAGCTGATGAGCTGGAACTGATTAAATGATTGGTGAGTCATGGATGAAGTTTGTTAACAAATCTAAGGCAATGGAAAGTCGGCATGAAGATCCACAGCTCAGATTGAACCACAATACCCTGGCACAAGTTCCAAGAAATGTATGCAAGTTCCAAGGTGGGGTAAAATGTTTTCAGATTGAAAGATGCATTGAACCTGGACAAGATCAAAGATCTGATGGCTATGATTGATCATGGGAAATGTGATCAAGCAGATTAAGTGGTTACCTAATTGTTTATAAATAGGAAACTATTGATAAAAAATGTATGCGGGCAAGTGTATGCATAGGGATGCTACATAGTGATTACCGAGCACAGAAGCTTGAAGACCTGTTTGAATAACAAAGTATAGAAGCCCAACAAATAGACAAGATTAGTTCTATGTCTAGATTGTATTGAACAAATAGGAATCTGCTTTAGCATTTTATAAGTGAAGTTGTAGATAGATTTTATTATTGTTATTTTGTGAAAGTGACAGAAAATCTCTTAACCGAGTGGACTTAACAGTCTTATTTGTAAAACCCTCTAGCAAGGTGACATTCTGATTGAGTGTTTGAAATCCTTTAACAAGGTCACTTCTAACAAGGTGAAGATCCTAACAGATCTGAGGGAAGTCCCTTAACCAGGTCACATCTAGCAATGTGTTTGTAATCTTTAATAGGATTTTCTTTTAACTGAGCATACTCTAGAAGAGTATATTTCTTAGTGGGACCAAATTCCCACAGTGGTTTTTCCCTATTTGGGTTTCCATGTTAAATCTCATGTTATGAGGTTTATGATGTTTATATGCTTTTGAGTTTGCATGTTTAACAGTTTTGGTTATATTACTGAAATATATGTTACTGAGGTTGAATCTGATGTTTTTATGGATGATTAAGTTTGTATGATTCACCCCCCCCCTCTCATCTCGTTGGCTATTGGATCTATACTTATATTAAGTATCAGAACTATCAGGATTTTACCTTTGGTCTGTAAATATTCCTTTATTAGGCTCATGTTGATAGTAAGACCTACCCTATCTCTATCAATAGCCTTCATCAAATGTTCAATTCTTCTCTTCTCATATTCCTTTTCCACATTCTTAATTGCAGCTTCCTCCAAGCTTTTCATGTGATCTCCTATTGTTGTGACTAGTTGCTCTAGTTTGTCAATAGGATTACGAGGAATGTCTATATCAGTCTCTGGTAATATACTGGATAGAATATCAACAACAACCTAAATTGTTTATGCTTCTTTTCTCCAAGCCTTCATTATTTTCTTTTGTGCCTTAGATTGCATGGTAGATGAAATCTCCATAAGCTCAGTTGGACTCAACATGTCCATGTTAATTGGTCCTTGTATAGACAAGTGCCATCCTCCTCATCATCATCAACAATTTTCTTTGATGTAAGTGACTAGAGAGTCACTTTTTGTTCTTGCTCTTCCTTCTATATTTCTTCCTCCTTCTATTTCTTTGCATCCTTCTCATGCTCCTGTGTTTTCTCTTCAATTTTCTCCTCTTCCTTTTCCTTGTCCTTCACTGGTGGTGCAGTAGTTTGCATATCTTCTGTTTGTGTAACTACCGGTGGCTCTCGTGCATCTGATTGTTCTGGTTGCTTAGTGTTTTCTTCATCTTTCTTCTTTGCTTCTATTTTCTCTTCATCTGTACCAATTAAAGAAACTCCCAGTAACATAGTCTCTTCATTAGGGATAATGATTGGATCTTTCTTAGTGCCTGTGTTAGAAAAAACAATCTCATTTGGTATAATGTCATCAATGTTCAAAGTCTAAGAAAAATCTTCTCCCTTTAATCTCTCTGGTTCCTCTTCTTTAGGAATGAGTCCTAAGAACTTCTTCAAAATGTTCTCAGTTTAAACATGTATAGACTGAGATTCACCAATTAACAATCTTGTCAACCTTTTCTTTATAAGGAATAATACCCTTATCTTAGAAATAATTTCTTGAATATCGTCCCTACAGGTCTCTAGTTGTAGATGCATCAGTACAAATTCAATCAATTCTTTGTCCTGCTTTATAGCATTTTTCCATCTTGCTTCCAATTTATTGTACAAAGAATTAGGAATCAAGCCTTGTAATTCTATCAATGCTTTACTATACTTATTCATGATCCAAACAATAGTATCTTCTATTTACATTTTCTCATCTTCACCAAAAATGTTATAATGTCTTTTTACATCAGTCAAAATACCATACTTTCTTATTTTCTCCAAAATTCTTTCAAGTAAATTGAGTTTACTTACTGGTTGTTTTACAGATTTCATAGTAGGAGATCCAACCACTTTGGATTTCTTGCCACTAGCTCTTAATTCCTTTTTCTCACCTTCAGAATATGTATCTTCTTCCTCAAGAGTCCTTTGTGGTTGTTTTTCTTCCTTTTCCTGTACACTTCTTTCACCTTGGGTGCTCCAGGCTTAACTTCCTTAGGTTTTCTTCTAATCTAGATTTTAGGAGTAGGAGGGGGCTTCTCCTTCACCACTGTACTCCTTGTTTGTATATCTATGTAGGTACCAGTTGGGGCACTAGAGGGTTCAACCTTCCTTGCTTCAAACTTAGCTCTAGTCTCTACAATTGCCTCTTTTGTAAATCCTTGTTCAACTACAAACTATTCCACTTCTTTTCTTACCTTCTTACCAATGACCGATTTGGCAAGCTCAAAATGTACCTCAATAGATTTTTCTTTAAAGGTTCCAGAACTTGGTTGTATTAGAATCTACTAGTTGTTCTAGCAGAATATTACAATAAGAAATCAGTAAATCAACTTCAAATTCATAACCCATCGATATCACCCATGATGTCGTAGGGTATGTTGCCTCCATCTGACATGTGTTAGTATCCACCATGAAACAAATAGTATCTTCATACCTTGTAACAACTTGTTTTGGTATCCTTTCTCTTTCATACATACTCTTTTGAAAATATTTAAAATATCCCCAAATTACCTTTGTAAAATCATTATTGATCATCTTGATGTTGTTCTTAATCTGTAACATTGCCGGTGTATCATTTGACCATTCTATATCACCGATATCAGGAAAGGAGATCTAGAAATAGAAAAACAAACCTATGATCAACTGTCCAAATTTAAAATTCTTGACTTTTATCCTTCTTGATAGATTCCAAATTTAATATCAACTTGGTTCTCAAGGCTTCAACAAGATCATAGTCTACATTTTCTTTCAACATCTGGTAGGCAGTATGAATTGCAACTTTGGGAATACTATTTATTCTGCTCGAGTGATAAACCATGTATCTGATGACAATAGATGCATACTTAACCTTGGGGTCTTCAATTTCATTTATAGTCATAACACAACCATCCCACTTAGACTATCAATCGGGCGACTTCATCCTTTGGGATTGTCCTCATGAGAGGAGCTTCACCAATTACCCATAATCCGGTGACCGCATGAATAGCTTCCTTAGTGATCTTATGCGGGTGATCTAACCACATGAACTAATAATGTATCCTACTCAAAACATATCTCATATGATCTCCTTCGAATTCATCAAGAAAGTTCACAGTATGGTGAAAACCTTTATTGGTAACCCTTCTGAATTGATCCTTTATAACTCCTTTCTTATCACACAAAGTTTGATACTGATCAAAGATAGAAAAGGTTCCCAAATCTTCTAGTTTGTAATGAATATAAGATCTAATATCTTTGACATGCAACACACCATAATGTACTCTGGATAGGGCTCCAACAGGATCAATTTCAATTGATTTATGTGGATGCCTCTTGAATTCAGGTCGAGGCCTTTCAGTAACATCTAGAAGTCTAATGCGAAGGAGATTCATTAAATATAATCAATTGTTTGAATAAGAAGTTCCCTCCTTCTTGGTCAATAAGCAATGCTATCAAAATGACAAAGAATATTAGTGAGGAATTTGAAATGTGTGTTTTCACATGTGTATAGGGAAGCAAACTTATGCGCGTATTATTACTACTTATGGTGAGAGTGAGCTCACATGTGAAGTGAAATCTTTGTTCGATTTGGACCGTATCCATATGAGGCTATGTGGCACCATTAAATATAATTTCTAAATGCCCCCTCCTCTTATTTCAAAGCAAGGTTATTACGGAGGTAATAAGTATTTATTCAAGTGTCTTTTCATTATTGTTTGGCACAGATTCTGGGATTTTTTTTAGGGCATCCACAGAAACCAGAGAAGAAGATTTGGAGCCAAGAGAAGGAAATTCAGGGATAGTGAAGGAAAAATGGGAGGAAATAAAAAAAGGTTTGAACCTACCTCCTGCTTGGATTGGAGGAAGAACAGGGAAGTGTGGGATATCCTTCAGGAGGGGGGTTTGAGTGTGTTTATGGAGAGGCTTAGTGGGAAAGATCCTGTGGTTACCAAACATTTTATTAAGAACTAGAAGAATGGCAAAATCCTAGTCAGGTCCCAGATGATGACTGTAGATGAGGAGATTATTGCTGAAGCGACGGGGATGATAACTGAGGGCATGAAATTTTATAGGGACCGTAGCATCTATGATAAAACAACAAACAAATTCCCTATCATAGATGATGAGAGGAAGAAGATGGTGAAAGTTGACAATTCCTATCATTCCCCAAAATGGATATGCAAGCCATGGAGGTTTGTTTTATTCACTACTATCACCTATATTACTTTGGATGGTAGGTTTACTAGAGCCTATGGTCACCATTTTGTTTTTCTCAACCATTTCTGCCATGGGGAAAAGGTGAGCATGCCATATTACCTAGCTTGCTCCATGGACCATACTATCAAGGAGATTGAGAAAGATCCTAAAGGTGACCATGCCCTTCACCAGGGTCTTATGGCTCTTTTCTATAAAGTGCTTAAAGAGAGGAGTATTGAAAAACCTATTAAAGGAAAATATGCAAGAGATGAGGACATGGAGAGTGAAGCTAGTGGCTTTAACTTTGACTCAAAGACTGAGGGTGATTCAGAGGAGACTAGGAAAAAAGGTAGGAACAAGGCTAAGAGGAAAAGGATTGTGGTGGATTCAGATATTTTGGAGTTTGAGGCTGAATCCTTTGAAGGGAAATTTATTAAAAAAAAGAAAGGGAAAGTTACTGGAAAGAAAACGCAGAGGAAGAAGACCAGCAAGGAAAGCAATAAAGATATCAGCCAAATCCTGATTGATTCTGAAGAAGAGGTAGAGGAGAATAAAAAGGATGAGGGACGAGATAAGGAGGGGGAGGAGAACCCGATCATGGGCAACATTGAGGGTTTGAACACCCAAGGTATGCAGAAAGAGGAGCAAGAGGAAAAAAGTGGTAAGCTTAGTGATTGTGTTGGTGAAAATTCGACTATAAAGGGTTTCTATGAGAATGTTGGTACAATGGTGAAGGAAATAGGCAGCTTGAAGAAAGATATGCTGACTATCAAAAGAGCTACGGTTAGTGAGAAACCCCTGATGGAAAATGTTAAAGAATTGGCAGTTGCAATTAATAACGCAGAAGCCATTGAAAGCATGGTGGGTAAAATTATTGCTATTGAAAAAAAGGTTAAAGAGATGGAAGAAAACAAGGAGGTGAAAGGGATGGAAACTACTATGAACAATCTAGGTAGTAGAATTGATAAGATGGAACTCATTGTTAAGAAGATTGTAGAACAAAACTTCCAGATCCTTAAAGCTTCAGTGGAAAAAATGAACATCTTGATCAATAGATTTGAGAACGCTGAGAAGGATGTTGACAAGGAACAACTGGACAAAAAAGGTCATGAGAAGAGGACTAAAGCCAATACTAGGATCAAGGGTGACATCAAAGGGTGTGAGCTGGAGGAGTTAAAGAATTCGGCAGACAACATGAAGCAGATGGTTGTCCATGTTGAGGATATCATGAAAAGTATATAGCTGTCTTTATCTCTATCTCAACAGTTGTCTCATTTTCTGTCTTTTTGTTGTCGTTCTGCTTTTCGAATGTTGTCTTTTCCTGGTTTTTTTATTTAATGTTTTGTAATATGGGTTGTGATCCCTTTTTGTTTGGTTGGGATCTGTTTTAGTTTTTTAAGTGATCAGGGATGGATTTTTCTAGTTCTTCTGATATATCCTTCTTTGTTAAAGGTTTGGGTTCCTTTCAAAAACCTGCTTTTACTTAATCAAAACATCTACAAAGTGTGGTGTATCCATTGCAAAATATCAAACATAGATTCAGATTCTAGATAAGTGCCTTTCACCACCTCCGCAACTAGGGTTTCCAAACCAAATGCACTTTAATCGATTCACTTATCCATAGATCTCTTCAATTTGCCAACAATTTTGCCAAAGCAATAATCAACAACTCTTATCTACTTCAGTAGATCTCCAATGTGCTCTTGAGAATGCAAGATAACAAATGAAACTCTAAAACACTTGTTATTTACCTTTTATAAACTGCATTAAATACAATACCGGTTGAACTTACCCTAATCACCATTCAACCCTAAAACTTGTTACTGGTTCTCATAACACATCCAATATACCGGTTAGATCATAAAAACTCTTCATAACATCATAATACATCAATATATGCAGATTTGACTTACCACACACCATATAGGGGGTTCATAAATGGATTTGACAATAAGCTCCTCATAAGCTTTACGCACAACTTAGTTTACCGGTGAGGGATTCTCCACACTAGATGAAGAATTAGAATTTTCTAATGGTTTCTCCCCACTCTTCTTTCTCCAGATCTTGTTCATCTCACTCCTGACTTCTTCTACATCAACCTTCTTCTTTCCTTTCTGGTCTGTAGACTAGTTAACCAATTGGTTCATTCTTTCTCTACAAAAATTTGCAAGTTATCTCAGTTTGTGACAATGAAAACATGCCATTCCAAATGCTCTCCAAGGTACAACATTGCCTCTACTGGTTCTTCTTCTTCAATTTATTATAGTTACATGTCCATAGTTATGACAAATAGAACAAGTCACATTATGTCTATACTCTATTTCATAAGGTCTCTACCAATTAGGGTTTCTACAATCATTAAAATATCTCCCCAATAACCACCAGACCTCTGATTCATGTAAGGTCTTTGTGTATTCATTCCAGACCCGCACTCAACAACTCTATGCCCATACTTGTTGCAATTGTAGCAATAACCATTAAAAGTGATAGGCATATCCATCATATGTATTAGGTATATAACCATTAACAAAACTGGATCTACTTCAATAAACATTAGCAATATGACCTACCTTATAATAGTTAAAGCATACTAGTTTGTAGGATTTCTTACCGGTGGTTTTCTTGTTCTTAGGTGCTATTTACCTTCATGCATTATGTCCTTGGTATCGGAAGGCTCTCGTTTCTCAAAGGTTGTGTATCCCAAGCCATGTGTATCTCCATTCTGCCTTTGTGACTAGATCTGCTCATCAAGCATAGTAGAGATCTTGTTGTATTTAGCCAATATCTCATTAGCATCAGCCAGCACCTTAGTAAGATCTTCATTATTTTTCATAAGACTCTCTCTAAGAGACATTGCCATGTCTAGATTAGCCTACATTTTTTATTTTTCTTCTTTTTCCTCATGAAGATGTGCATGCAGAGTACCAATCTCTCGGTTCAACTTTAAGATCTCATCATCCTTCTTTTTGATTTTGTCTTCAGTAGCCCTTCTAGCTTCCAACTCTTGACTCATCCTGATAGTAAGGGCTTCCAACTCTCTCCTCAAATTTGACTTATCATCATTCAACTTTTCCACCTCATTAGCCAATGCATCAATGTTAGCTTCTCCAAATGAACTGTTTTCATTAATTTCATACAACTATTTAGCCAACTCTCTCCTTTTAGCGAATGAAGCTTTATACTTAACCCTTAATTCATCTAGGGCTTCTTTAGATTCTGCAAGTCAGTTAGAAAGCTCCCTATAACTCATATCCCCCCTGATAGCCTTAAGGATCCTTCCCAAGCGGTTAAGCCCCAAAGTAATTAGGCTCTGATACCAATTGATAAACTTACAAGGCACTGAGAGGTGGGGGGGTGAATCAGTGCAAGCAAAAACATGTGAAAAAAAATGAATACAATAGACCAAAATCTGTATTACCAAAGAAAAGTGTATAAGAGTCAACGGGTTACATATTACATTTTACAAAAATGTCATCAAAATTAATCTTCAAAGCCTACATGTCATTATCCCATGTTACCAAAAGAGTGGATGTGATCTAGTCAATATTTCTCATCATGCTGTACTCATGTCGGCCACATAATTCATAACTCAAAAATAGAATATTATGTCTATTGGTTAATTGCTCTTCCTAACTGTCACTATTCAATATATCATAAATCGCTTATTCAGTTGAATCCGCCAATGTGGTTCAAGTCATAGACTCTTATCAATTTCATAAGCATGTGTTTCAAACCGCAACACTTAACTCATCACCAATCTACTGTACTGATCGCTTGAACATAGCTCTGTCACTGTTTATTGGTTCACTGTTTAACTACTTCCTCTATCGGTTATGCTTTACTAGTTGGACTAAATGACTTAGATGAATTAAAAAACATGGTTGACATAAATGACAATATAAAACAAGTCATCAATCAACCTATTATAACAAAATAATCATCAAGCCAACAAATTGGTATGTCCTTCCATTTCACAAGATACTCCTTATAATGACTGCTCCAGGTACTATGCCCAATCCTACTATCCAAAATGTCCTCAGTTTGATCTGGTTCCTTCCAGGGCAACTATTTCTTGGAGTTTGCAATACTGTCCTCACTGAATTATGGTTCATGATACTCATGTATATTTGCAATATTAAACATAAGTGAAATACTTAGACTATCCGGTAACTCCACTTCATATGCATTCCCAAAACTGAACTTTCTCAAAATATTGCAAGGTCCAAACTTTCTCATATGCAATTTGTTATAAATTCCAATCGGAAATCTTTCTTTTCTCAGATACACCATCACTTCATCCCAAATTTAACATTACTTATGTCTCCTCTTCTCATCTTCCATCTCCTTATACTTTCTATTTATTTCCTCCAAATGTTGCTTAACTTGAATATGTAAGTCCTTCATGTGATCTACAAATTAGTCTGCTTCTGAACTTCTCCGTTGTTCACTGCTAATATATCTTAATTCTAATATACCTCTAGGATGCACTCTGGTAACAATCTCAAAAGGTGTTCTTTCGATACTCCTATTTACTGAATTATTGTAGGAAAAATCTTCTTGTGCAAGAATCAAATACCCACTTCCGATTTTATCTTCAACTAAACATCTCAACGAATTTCCCAAGCTTTAGTTAACTAATTTTGTCTATCCATTAGTCTATGGATGAAAAGTAGAACTAAACTTCAAAACTATTTTCATATTCTTTTAAAGTGTTCTCCAAAAATATCCAACAAACTTAGTGTCTTTGTCTGAAACTATGCTCTTAGGTAACCCATGCAATCTCACTAGATCCTTGAAAAATAGGTCTGCTACATGTAGTGCATTTGATGTCTTCTTACAAGGTATGAAATGAGTCATCTTCAAGAATCTATCCACTACCAGAAATATAGAATCATTCCCCCTTGATGTTTTAGGCAATCCAAGTATGAAATGCATGCTTATATCCTCCCATGGTCATATCAGTACTGTCAAAGGTTTATACAATCCCACATTCTGACTATTACCCTTTGAAACTTGACAAACTCTACAACTTTGGACATATTTCCTAACATCCTTATGAATCTGGGGCCAAAAGTAATGCTCACTCACCAATGCTATTGTTTTGTCAATACCAAAATGTCTAGCTAATCCTCCACTATGTTTCTCCTTAATCAAATTCTCCCTCATAGAATTCTTAGGTATGCACAATTGAACTCCTTTGAATAATATCCCATCTTGAATGAAGTAATCCAACCACTTTCTTCTATCTACTGTAACTAGTTCTCTACATGCTCTCCAAGGTTCTACAAAATCTGGGTCATCATTATACATGGTCTTCAATTCCTCAAATCCTAGTACTATCACTCTCATCTCTGTTAGTAAATTCCTTCTCCTACTCATTGCATCATCAACTTTTTTAGATTTCTCACTTCTATGATTCAACACAAAGGTGTAACTTTGTAAAAATTCTACCCATCTCATGTGTCTTTGATTCAACTTACTTTGACTATTCAAATACTGCAAGGTTTAATGATCTGTATACAACACAAACTCCTTAGGAAATAGGCAATGTCTCCACTTCTTCAAGTCTTTAACTATGGCATAAAACTCTTGATCATACACTGAATATCTCCTCTGGGAATCATTCAATTTCTCATTGAAAAAAGCTACTTCTCTCCCTTCTTGACTCAAGACTTCTCCTATTATTGTTCCACTTGCATCACAATCCACTTGAAATACTTTATTGAAATCTAGTAAAACTAACATAGGCTGTTAGTCACTTTCCTTTTCAACCACTCAAAATTTTTATTTTCTCTAGTGGTCCACTTGAATTCCTTCCGATCTCCCCTCACGGTCTTAGTCATAGGGTTACAAATTGAATTGAAATTTCTGATGAACTTCCTGTAGAAACTAGCCAATCTATGAAATGATCTTACCTCTCCAATTATTTCCGATGTAGGCCACTCAACAATTGCTTTCTTTCTTAGGGTCCATCTTCAAATCATCCTTAGATATCACAAATCCCAAATAGACTAACTCATCTTTCATGAACATACACTTCTTAAGATTTATCAGCAACTTTTCTTCTCTCAACCTCTGCAAAACTTGTCTCAAATGCAACAAATTATCCTCTTTTGTCTTACTAAAAATCAGAACGTCATCCAAATATACAATAATAAACTTACCCAAGAATTTCTTCAATGCCTCATTTATCAGCCTCATGAAAATAATTGATGCATTAGTTAACCCAAAAGGCATCACCAACCATTCATACAGTCCTTCATTTGTCTTGAATGTTGTCTTCCACTCATCTCCTTCTCTGACCCTTATCTAATGATATCCACTCTTCAAATCTATCTTTGTAAAGTATTTGGCTCCGCTCATATAGTCCATTATGTCATCCATCTTAGGAAAAGGAAACCGATATTTCACTATGATCTTGTTTATTGCTCTGGAATTGGTACAAATTCTACATTCTCCATTCTTCTTAGGTGCTAATATTGTTGGTATTGCATAAGGGCTTAAACTTTCTCTGATCAAACCTTTCTTCAACAACTTCTGCACTTGTCTATTAAGTTCTTCATTCTCTATCGGTGTCATTGGGTGTGCAACCTTGTTAGGCAAACTAGCTCTGGGAACCAAGTCCATGCAATGACTGATACTTCTCATAAGTGGCAATCCATCAAGTACATTATCTAAAATGATGTCTTCATATTCTATAAGAAAATCTATTATCTCTTCTGGTTGTTCCTCTTCATGCTCTAGATTCTCAATCTTTTTAGGGATTAAGGAAAAACACACATTCTCATGTCTCAATCCATCTAGAAATTTCCTTCCATCCACCAAATAGATTCTAGCATTCATACAAACTTCACTCTTCAAAGGTTCATCCAAGGGCACCAAGGGTTGCTTGATACCATTGGCCACAATAGTGTATGTATTCTTCCCCCCATCATGTATTGCCTATCTATCAAACTGCCAAGGTCTACCCAACAAAAGATGATAAGTATCCATAGGTAAAATATCACACAAGACTTCATCATGATAATTCCGAATTTTCAATTTCACCAAACATTTCTCACTTACTAACAATTTATGTTCATCCTGAATCCATGGTATTTGATATGGCTTAGGGTGTTTCAGTCTTTCCAAATTCAACTTATTCACCATCTCTCTTGAAACAAGATTATCTGAACTACCACTATCAATAACAAGTTTATAGCACTTACCAGATACCTTACATATGGTCTTGAACAAGGGCTCTTCATCTCTCCCAGTATGACACAAAGCTCTCCTCATCATCAACAGTTCTCCATCTTCTGGTTTATTATCTAATCCAGTGGGTTTTTCTTTCACCACTGCTACTCTTTTGGTATTCTCTATCTTCTTACACTCAAAAGAACGATGTCCTTCTCCTCCACACTTATAGAAAGTTCCTCTAAATGTTCTCTTTTCTTGTCTTCCAAAATTCTCATTCTGGTAGCCATCTGGTTCTCTCCTCTGGTAGAAATTTCTATCATCTTTCTGGTATGAATTAACTTCTTGCTTACTTCCCTGTCCTTGTTTTGATCTATGCAGGTTCCTCTACCTCTAGTATATCCTCTTCCTCCTTGAAATTTTCCTCTGGAAAACATTCCACCTTTGCCTCTCTACCTCTTCTCATGTCTTTTGTTTAGCTTTTCTTCTTCCTTCAGGGTGTACTGGTAAGCCTCTTCAACACTCTGTAATTTAATCAAAATGAGGTCATCTTGTATAGACACCCGCAATCCATTCAAATATCTTGTAACTTGTTTAACTTCATCATCAACATGTCTGGATCTGATATTTAACTTGTAAATGCTTTGATGTATTCCTTCACATTGGATTCCTTCTATCTCAAATTCTGCAATTTCCAGAACAGATTCACTTGATAATCAGCTGGCATAAATTTTGATTTCAACTTAGAAATCATCTGATCCCATATCTTGATCTTCTCTTTACCTCTTCTCTGTCTATCAACCTGCAAATGCTCCCACCAAAGAAAATCATGACCTTTCAATCAGGTACAGGTATATTTCACTTTCCTTTCTTCTGTTGTGTTTTCAAAATCAAAATGTTTCTCCATCTCCAAGATTCAATACATCAATTCATCTGAATCCAAATTTCCATCATATTTTGGTGGGGTGAAATGAGGTTAGTATTCGCCCTACTCAAAACCCTCAAAAATATTTCCTCATCTAGATCATCTGCTGGTGGATTTACTTGTTCTGTTAGGGATTTTTCTCCTTCATATTCACTTACATATTCAATGTGTCGGCCTCTTCTTTGGGTTGTCTCCATGACTTCTAACCGAGCTGATATTTTGTGCAACATTTCCATCACAATAGGGTTTGCATTCCCATGCACTCCAATATTCCTAGTTCCTCTTAGCACCATCTTTATGTCAGTCCTCTACAACTGTAGGTTGGATCCACAGTCCACCACCCTACAACAAAATTCTCAGGACAACACAACCTCCAGAATGATAACTCACTCTGATACCACTTGAAGCAATCACCAATTAAGAAGGACCTCAAAGAGTTCAATCCAGACTGGTCAACAAGAGTAAACACAATAGAAATACAAGGACACGATGGAGGCAATGCAGAGAAAATTAAATTATAACATGAAAACTGATTACAACCAACTGGTAACAACTAAGTTACAGAAATCGACTCATAGGCCTACTAAAACATGCTCAAAGTACATAATAGGTCACAACTAGGACCTCAAATCTCAAGACCTATCTTTTATTCTTAGTCTAACTTCTTGGTTGCATTCTAATGCTCTATTACAATGATTTATATGATCCAAGGGGATCTGGTCAGCCTAAAAAGGGATCAAAACCCAAAGAACAAGACCGAACGTGCAAAACCAACAAGGTTGACCTCTGCCAAACAAATTCCTCTAAAAAATCCAAAGGATGAAGAGTAGATGACAGGAAAAGGTTGGCTACATGCCAAGAAATATCAGAATCAATGCTTAGGGCTCTGCAAGCTATGAAAGGGGATCCAGTAGATTACCAATGCAAATATGTCCAAGCAACTGGTAAGAGGAAACTATCTTGAAAACTGGTAGTGATAACTTGTCAAAAAATGACCCAAATGCTCCAAGGTTTGGGAAAAAGGAATATGATCATGTATTCAAGCCAAAATCCAACTCCACGAGATCCGGTGAGCCAAATCTGAGACACACAGAAAGAAATGCTGAAACTACAAACAAAAAGAAAAACATAAAGGAAATATTTTTGGTTCATGCAAGATTGCTATGAATCGGGGATACTCCTACATCAAAATATCTTTTGAATATCTTGATCAGGCATAGGAAAAGAAATTTGAGAATACAAATGCTTATATCTACAAATAAAATCAGTCACTTTTTCTTTCACACCTTGCTTACAATGCATCAAATTGGTTAAAGTAATCTTAGGACCAATATTATTGTGAAATTGTTGAAAAGAAATAATAGAATAAGGAGGCAAAGAACAATACATTGCAAAGATTTATCCCTTAATGTTTTAGTAAATAATTTAGCCAACAACCTTTGGTCATGAGAAAACTCACTACAAAAAGTTTGAAATGTTTTAACATGAGTCAAGGGATCACCTTTTCCATTATAAAGCTCCAATTGAGGGACTTCCACATGTTTAGGAGGGACAAATCAAACAATGTATTTGGATAATGGGCTCGCTACATCAAATATGGGCACATTATACAGATTGATTCATAGCAGTTATTTGTTGTTGTAAGAAAGACATTGTTTGCGCTAGACTATTGATGGTAGCTTCAATAGAAGGATTTGTTGGCAAATGCACACTCCAATGAGAAATCGTAGGTGATTGAAGGTATTGTCATTGATGGCAACCTTACAATAATATGATACCAACAGATAGACACAGGGACCGACACCAACAAACTTTACACCAACATACAGATCACCGTCACCAAAAAAAGATTACCGGCACCCTAGCCAACAAGAATTTTGTATAAATATATTTTGTAAGTCGACTTGGTGGATTGTAATATGACTCATATATGTATGAGATCATTGTAGATCATTTAAGCGATAGAGAGATGGAAGGATTAATGCAGACCTAATATGCGAATTACAAGACAGATATTGGATAAGGGTTGATGTATATAGCAGAGCTTAAACCGGTACTGAATCTAGCATACTAGATGCTGATCTGAAGCAATACAAGACATTGGATTTGTATAATCCATTTGTAAGTCAGTGTGACTTCTTTGTAATTGAGCAGTGAGCTCTAGGCACTTGGCCTTCCTGCATGTGCAAGCCCCTATTGTATGCAGTAATATCCTCTTATTGGCCAGTAAGAGAATATTATGGGTCACAAATCCCACCGAGGTTTTTCCCACACTAGGTTTCCTCATTAAAATATTCTGTTATGGTGTGTTTCTTATGCTGTGGTTATTGTTCTTCTTTACTGCATTATTTTTGGTTTACCGGTACACAAATTTGATATGCTTTTCATGTTATAAGTTAAGAAAATTAACATACCAGTCAGATATTGATTCACCCCCCCCCCCTCTCAGTATCTTTGGGAATCCTAACAGGATTAAAATTGGAATATTGGATTGAGAAGGATGGGTAACATTGTTGAATGAAGGAAGGGATTGAGAATAAGGAGCGATATTGTTATAGGAAGGTGGGGGTTGAGAATAAAGAGGTGGAACATTATGATAGGTAAGTATGGGAGAGGAATGGGTAACAAATGGAAGACTCATGGTAGGAGGATTGAAAGAAGAGAAGTTGTCTGCTTGACTAACATTCGTAGGTATAGGAGAAGATTGGGTAAGACATGGAAGACTCAAGGTAGGAGGAATGAAAGAAGAGGAATTGTCCCCTAGATTAACATTGGTAGGTATGACATTTTGTGTAGAGGTAGCCATGATGTTTGATGTAAATGTGGGAACACTAGTCATAGGAGTAGTCAAAGGAATGGAATGATTAACTTGACAAGGAGGTTGTTTACAACCTAGGGCTTCAACACAACTCTTCATGGGCATAATATTAGAAGCCATAATATGAGAAATACCACACAAGATATCAACACCAAGTTTATCACTTTGAACCATTCTTTTTAATCCTTCAATCAATGGGAGAGCTTCACTTTCTGGGTATTGTTGACTCATGCATTGTTGAAGATTTTCAAATTGAGTGTCAATCTTCTCCAATTGGTCAAGGGAAACCCTAGTTAGTGATTCCTCCACATCATGAGAATTATCTAAAGAACGGGGATAGATGGGGACATTTGTAGGATTGGAAGAACCACCAATATCCTTCTTGAAAAAGTTATCCAAATTAGGCTCCATCTCCTCGGTAATTAAACCTTGGGAAGTCTTAATTCTACAACTTCTTCTCATGAGGATATTGTAGGTTGGACTAATAATAGTAAAAATCATGCACTAAGGGAAGGAAATTGGAATTTTGAAATTTGAAATTTGAATTTTGGAATCTAAGATGCAAAATAATTTAATAATGCAAAAATTCTAGGAAAAATGATTACTCAATTAAATGAACAAATTGATTGAAAAGATAGAGAATAATTGTGATGCAATCCCCTAGTAAATTGAATTTTTAAAATTAGGATTATTTAAAAATAACCTCTTAATTTAAAATTTAAATTACCCACTAGGAGATAGAAATTAAAATTTAAAATTAGGGCTAAAAATAACCTCTTAATTTTAAAAAATTTGAATTGAAAGTGATCTAAAGGAAAATTTAAAATTAGGGCTCTTGTAATTAACCACTTAATTTTTAAATTTAAATTTGAAATGATCCACAATAAATTAAATTTAAAATCAGGGTCTTGTAGAAAGAGCCTCTTAATTTTGAAATTTGAATTTACAATTAGAGCCAATGTTGAAATTTTGAAAATTAGAGGAGTTAATAGAAAATTGTGAAATTAATTTAAATTCCAAAATTGGGGTAATTTTAATTAACCGCTTAATTTTAAAATTTAAATTTGAAATTAGATCCAAGATTGAAATTTTGAACTTGTAGAGAGAGCCTCTTAATTTTGAAATTTGAATTTACAATTAGAGCCAATGTTGAAATTTTGAAAATTGGAGGAATTAATAGAAAATTGTGAAATTAATTTAAATTCAAAAAGTAGGGTAATTTTAATTAACTGCTTAATTTTAAAATTAGATCCAAGATTGCAATTTTGAATTTGAATTGGAATTAATAACAAATTTAAAGAAGGAAACTCAAAATTTAAACAAAACACAAGCTCAATTTTTTAAAATTTTAAAATTAGGGTTTTTGCAATTAACCACTTAATTTTAAAATTTAAATGTGATATTTGAATTGCAAGTGAAAAATTGAATTTTAAAATTGAAAAACACTCAGATCTTAAACAATTAACCAAAATTATGCAATTCACAAGTTTAATTTTGAAAATAAAAATTAGGGTTTTAATCATTAAAACCTCTATATTTTTCATATTTGCAAAGAAATCAAACTTGTAAATAAAATTTTTAATTTTAATTGCATACACACTAAGATCTGAAAATAAAAATCAGAAGTAAGCATGGGACATGTCGGATTCACCAAAATGTAAAGGGGAAAATTTGAATTGGAAATTTGCAACATTGAAGGAGAAATCACCAAATCAATTTTCGCTTGATGGGGAGATGGTCTTTACATTCAAAAGAGGTGAGGAATCCATTAGATTTAGTCACAAATCAGATAAGGAATGAATACTAAGTGGATTGACTTATTATGATGTGTTTTTCCCTCTTTTGTAAGTTGAAATGTTGATTTAGGCTAAAGTTATGAAATTGAAGGCAAAACCAAGAAAATACTGAGCTACAAGTTTGGGATTTTGCCATACATCTAGATATGAGTAATATGAGCTGATTCAGATCTACCTTGTGAAAATGCCCCAAAAAAGAAGGGACCATGGTGTTTCCTCTTGGTCCTCCTAATTTTCTGTGCATTGAAAAGGGTTGTTTCATCTCTGTGTCCGAAGCTTATTTCTAGAAGTACAGTTCCACACCTATTTCCCGCACATAGAAAGAAAGGAAAATAGGGTGGGAATAGGGGCTTGCCTTCGGTGAAACCTCAGTTTTGGAATTAACCATGAAATTGAGATAAATGAAATTGAAATCACTGAAAGGAAATATTCTCCTTTTGAGGGAGATGTTGAATTATAGCTGAAAATGAAATGATTATACCTCCTTGTGAGGTTTTGCTTGCCTCCACATGGAATTAGTGTTTCATGAAATAGGATGTTGATCTCCACTTCAATGCTTGATCCTTGACTTTATTGCTGCTTCAAGGCTTGAAGGAAGACCAAATATTCTCAATTTCTCTTGAATGCTTGAATTCTTGAATGTTTGAATGTTTGATCTCATGTGTGCTTGAATGCTTCTTGATTTTTCATGATATGTGTGTATGTCCAAATGAGAGGGGGAATCCTCTTTATATACCTGCCCGTCAAGTTAATTGGCTATGTTTCTGACATGAGCTGACACAAAGGTGAACATCCCACTCAAATTTGAAATGGGAAAAAGGGTTTAATTTGGGCCCATTTTAGGGAGGACCATGGCACCACACCCTAGTCCTACCCTATTTTAGGCCAAGATCAATGTGTAGGATAAGGGAAATATCAAAGTTTTTTGATGTTTGTGATGTGCATGAGCATGATCAGGTCTTCAGTTAGGCTGAGGGGCGCAAACACTAAGGTGAAGACCCAAATGTGGTCGAAAACTTTAAGGGGTGCAATTTTAGGACACTACTATATATATATAATCAGATAGGTGAAACAGAATCACAATGTTATATCATATTCATGACGAGTGGTATGAAATTTTCTCTTTCACAAATTTAGTAGTAAAACAATCACGACAAACATAGCATCATCTTCATCATCATTACCCGATATAAACATGAATTGAGGTTAGCACATAACAATATACCATCATATCATGTTATATCATGCTCATAAAACAATCATGACAAACATAGAATCATCTTCATCATCATTACTCGATATAAACATGAATTGAGGTTAGCACATAACAAGATACCATCATGTTATATCATTCTCATGACGAGTGGTATGACATTGTCTCTTTCAAAAATGTAGTAGTAAAATAGTTATGACAAACATAGCATCATCTTCATCATCATTACCCGATATAAACATGAACTAAGGTTAGCACATAACAAGATACCATCATATCATCATAAGCAAATATAAAGCTTGCACGCATAATGAGCGCATTTAAATCACCAATCCTAAGTCCCTCATCATAATAGTCTTGAATTTATAGTCAAGCACATAACACCATAATGTCTCATCTGTCAATGTGAAATGTATAGCACAAAATAAATCATCTTAAGAAATAATCATGAACCATATGTCCTAAATGGTACAACAATTACAAATCTCAGCATAGTCCTAACTTCAATAATCAAACTAGAGCTTTGAAGCAACATAGTAATCATAATAAAACTGGATATTGTAGCCTTACTTGTAACCACCATAATAAAACTGGATATTGTAGCCTTACTTGTAACCACCATAATAAAACTGGATATTGTAGCCTTACTTGTAACCACCTTATTTTGATTTATATTTAATGTCACACAAATTCAAATACATACATACATCCATTATTCAATTCAAACTCATCTCCTATCAACCCTTAGCTATAATCATTCATAAACTATATATTCTCAACAATTCAAGGAAAATTGTCATTTAGGAACACATTACAACCTCCTACAATTCATTACCAATCCATCCTACTAAAATTCATTGAGAAGAACTTTTTTAAAATTTGAATAGGTTAAGGAGATAGCATCTTTTCTTAATCTATCCTTTTGATCTCGCAGAAAATTTCATCAGAACTACATAACTCCTTCACGAAGCTAAGACTTTTATCTTACCAAACCAAATAAACACACAACGGTATGATTTCAAATTTTCTATGCTATACATGCAATGCACCAACTTTATTGCATTCAACACATATATATTATAACATGATCTTTTAACATATTAATTTGTAAAACTTTCTACATTATTTATGCAAGAGATATTCTACCTAACTAATTCTTCTTTTAAGCGAAAAAATCATGGATGCAATACATAAATTGTGATCTTCAATGCAAATTTATTCCATCCAAACTTCTCTTTTAATGTATGCAAAATCATATTTTATCAATGTGTATTCAATGCTTCTACTTAATATCAATAAACTGATAGGCACTATGAATCTTATACCCAAATGGAGAGAAGAGGGAGGAAGAGCATTGCCAAACAATCAATATATGCACACAAAATTTATGCATAGACAGTTTGATTTTCCTAGACATGCCATATTTATCATACAATGTAGCTACCTATATCATTCTCTAAGATATGCAATCTCCTAACATAATGCAACTAGAAGTGTCAAATCCTTAAAGATATGATTTATTCAAAGTATCTTTTCTTACATGCAAGATTTTAGATATATAAACACCCAATAGTTCTATTCAGTACCCATACATCACTAGTTAACTTCCTTAAATTTTCCATTGGAGAGTAAAGGAAAGAGAAGGGCATCATTAAGCTACTATTTATTTATATATATGCACTTCATACAAGTTCTTCATTTACACATCATGATCTACACTAAATCATTCCTATATGCATAATACAAACACTTTACCGTACTATTCATAATAAAATCAATGTATTACTCCAACATAACAAGATAATCCTATAATAATAGCATCAGTTAAGGGAATACACACAATTTTCTCTCACTCTATAACATAATCATTTATATAGTGAAAACAACCTTTAACATTCAAGTAAGCACTAGAAATTAACAAGGCAAAGCAAGGATACATAGAATCATATAAACATCACTTGCATCAAAGAGATGTGCATAAGAAATGAATACACATGTTGCACACAATTATGATTCCTAGAAAGGATTAGGAAGAGAACACAAGACATAGATTTCTAAAATCTCCAAGGTTCCAATGACCTTTTCCAAACACAAATCTTAAAGAACAACTTACATCAAAGACAATATTATAGAACACTACACAAGAATAAGAACAACAACCTTAACTAGAGATCCCAGTGTTTACAACATAGCTCTGATACTAGATGTAATTGTTACTACTTATCAAGTTGCCATTAGTTTTATGTTCAAATTTATTCTATATACTCTAGTCGGTTATCTCTATCGACATATTCAGTCGGTATGCACAGTCTAGTCGGTTACAGAAGAAAGTAGTCTCAGAGCGTAGTATACACCGAGTTGTCTATCGAGTATCATTCCATGTCTACCAAGTAGCAAAGATGACACACTGAGTTGATATACACTGAGTGAAATGTGTTACTAGATTCATTGAACCTGGACATACAGATGAAAACATGTTACAAGATCGAGGCACATAGAACCGTTATCACATTGGAAATTGTACTTAAAGATTGTGTATGATTTTGAGGTCATCTAACCAATGAAATATTTTGCATGGTTATTCATTCGATAAAACATGTTTGTAAGATCAAAGAAATGAATGGATCAACCACATAAGAGATCTATTTATACAACATGGATTAAGATCAAAAATACATGTAGCATGACAGAAAGGAAGATATAGAAATATATGAAGCAAGACGTGTGAAAGAACTAAGTGTTATGGCTGTTACAGAGACAAAGAGGTCACCGAGAAGGATTTCAGAGAATAGTCAAAGAACAGAGTAAATAGAAGGGTTTACCGAGTTACTATATGGGTTATCGAGGTATGCTATAAGCAAGGTAATCTTATTCTGAGCACATAGAATCTTCTATAACATTCTAGATGTAAAGTTGTAGATATTTGTAATGATTTTATTGTAATATTTTGAAGTTATAAGAGAAACCTTTAACAGGGTAAAAGACTCTAATCAAGTCTATAAATTGTAAAGCCTCTAACTAGGTGCAACATTTAGATTAAGTGTTGTAAAATCCTTTAGCAAGGTAGATCTAATAGATCTTGATACTCCTAACAAGGCAAGCTATCAGAAATAGCTAAACATGTAGCTCTAACCGAGCAACCTTTATTATTGCAGTAGTGAAGTTGTGGGTTCCATCCCCACCACAGTTTTTCTCTCTAACCAAGAGTTTCTACGTAACCAAAATATATGTGTTATGGAGTGAATCATGTATGATTGTTATCTATTTGTTTTAGCTTTATATTATGTTACTGCACTATTCGGTTTATGCATAACAGTAAAGTTATTATTGGAGAAATGTTTTGAAGTACTGATTCACCCCTCCCCTCTCAGTACATTAGCTTTCCATATTGGGCCTAACAATTGGTATCAGAGCCTCAATCTTAGAAAAGGGTTTAACTTCCTAAAGAGAAAGATCTTATCAATGGAAGGATATAAACAATCTCGGAGGATTGTGTATCTACAAGAAGAGCTGGATCATGCTAATCAAGTGATTGCAAACATGCAAAGGCAGATGCAAAAATATTTGAAAGTGAGAAGAAGATTATCTGATGATTTGCAGGACTCTCAAGAGTTAGTGGAACAAATTGAGACATCATCTAAGAATAGTATATCTGAAGAGACTAAAGAAATGATTGGAGTATTGAAAGAAAAGAAAAAAGCACTGGCTGATCAACTAAAAGCAATGAAAAGAGAACATGAACATTTCAGCACACAGATGACTGAAAATCTTGATGCATTGAGAACAACCGAGGATAAAGTATGAGATATAGAAAGACAAAAACAACAACTTGAAGCCTTAGTATCTGATAAGAATGATGAAATCACAAGGATGACTGGAATTCAACAAAACCTGTCAGATCAACTAGGTTATGCACATCATGAAGCAAATCTGAAAAATGATGAGAATCAAGCATTGAAACTTGAAGTATCAAGGTTGACCAATGAACTTGAAACAAAGAAGAAATCCAAAGAAACACTAAAGAAGAGTTATGAAGCATCAAAAATGTTGGATGAGCAATTGAGTACAAGAAGACCCAACAAAGATGCAGGACTCGGTTACAAAGGAAAAGACTCTACCAAGAAGGGAATTCATACCACAGAGAGAGGAGAATCATCAAAGCAAGCTGGAATCAAGAAAAACATCAAAAGAAAGAAGCCTATTTGCAACTACTGTGGAAATCAAGGTCACACTGCCAACATGTGCCAAATCAGAAAAGGTAAGCAACCGAATGTCCCTAAGTCCAATGGTTATTGTGACAATTGCAATAAATATGGTCACGCATCTAATAAATGTAGGACAAAATCTACTAACAATTATTAGAAGGCAAAATTCAAAGGGTTTTGTAAAAATTGCAATAGATATGGACATAGTACCGAGAAGTGTTGGTTTAAGCGAAAGAACTATATGTGGTCTGCACACCAAGCAAATACTGGAAGTTACCGAATTCACACAGATCCTAACTGATAATATGCTGCAATACCATGGGATTACAATACAAGGATATGGTGTGAATGCTATGGAAGATATGGACATATAAGTGCCAACTGCTTTATAAGGTTTGGGATGAACAACCGAAGATCATGGAGAAATCCTGGTATGGCATGTTTTCATTGTCACAAAGTTGGACACTTAGCTGGAGATTGCAGAGATCAACCTAGAAAAGATATTGAGGAAATAAAAGAAAAATTAAAGATGATTTGGAAAAAGAAGGAAATTGTGTCAATTGATCAAAGTACCTTACCTACCAAGTTAGGTGCACCTATTCCTAGTTAATCAGTAAAGGTATGAAGGGATTTCATTCTCTCAAGGTTAAATCTTAACAGTTTCTATTCTATTATGTACTTAATTCAAAATCTGCATAGTTAAGATGTAGTAGTAAGTTTCAAATTCTATCAAAGTCTTTTGGAGCACTTTACAGGAAACCTTTCAAGTCGGTGAATACAGGAAACTTGTCAAGTTGGTAAATGAAGGAAGTTTGGTTACTCGGTTAAAGCGTAAAAGGAAAGAAAGTTTAGTGGAACCGAGTGTATTTAATGTTTTTGACCTAACCCGCATGGAGCCCGATAAGGCATACTATGTACTTAAAGCATTTTCGCGGTCATTTTTTACTTACCAAGTTTTTGAGAGAGAAGAGCAAAGCGATTCAAAGGTGATCAAACCTCCTACAAAGCAAATTCAAGGTATTTACATCAATCTCAACACATTGTTAAGCTGGTTTACCGATCTTATCAAGTTGTCATTATCTGCTAAGTGTGAAGTGTCTGTCGTTTGAAAATCCTGAAACCCTAATGATCTTTTGTTAGTTTTTATCTGAAATCTACTAATGGCACCTAAGATCCAAGATCCCATTGTTGTCAAGAATGTTGAGAAGCCCACACTAAAATACTCTTTGACTCTCAAAGTTGCATCTGAACCGGATGACAAAACCGCATTTTCACTCATCCCGAATAAAGTGTTATTAGTCGAGGATGTGAGATTCTTCACCAAATGTCGGGTTGAAGAACTCGGTCACATTGAAATCAAAGACACCTATGATGAATTGTGCACAGATGGTAAATTGAATAGAAAGTACGAGCACATTAAGATCAAGGGATTAACTAAAGCCCTAACCTATCCCCGTGTGTTCAAACCCCAGTGGGTCAAGTTTGTTCTGAGTAGAGTTCATGATGATTTCATGGGGTTAGAAGAGCAACCATTTAAGATTACCAAGGAAATAATTCATCTGATTACCGGTTACCCTATTTATGATCATGCTCGAGCTCAAAAGATGATATCACAGAAGGAATTGATCAGTTTAACCAGAGTGGAATTAGATTGCAGAGGACTGAAATTAAACAATGTCACTAATGTAGAACTAAAATTTGCCATTAGAGTAATAGGTTACTATTTCTTCCAATCGGCAAGGGAAAACAGTGTACCCTGTGCATTAGTAGACCTATCATATAAAATTGTGAAAAAGGGAATGAAAATTGATCTTTGTGAGGTATTACTGAAAAACCTATTTGAGAATCTAAACACCATCAGGAAGCCGAAGAAGAACAACTCAACTAATACACTAAAGTTTGGATCACTACTTGTATGCATATTTTTCTATTTTGAAAAATTCTTTCCATCAGTCGGTAAAGTTGTTTGGGAACTACACTAACCAATCACCCATCAGATCAATGACTTCATCAAGAAGTTAGGTGATAATTTTAATGATATTATTACTTCAGAAAATTTCAAGAGAAAATGCATAACAGGTACCGGATTCCACCCCAGCTAGTGGAGAAATACAAAAATGACATATGTTTTGAAGTTGATACTGATTACTGTTATGTGAATGTTGTGGAACCGAGGACTCAATCTCTGTCACCTATGGGTTATGAGATTGATTTTGACATCACACAACAGCAAATTGATGCATTTCTTACATTACCAAGGCATGCTACCGAGCTAAGGTATGGAACCTATGAAGAAGTGAAGGAAAAAGTATAGATGAGCATTGTAGTACCCAAAGCTACAAGAAAGGCAACAAAGATGATCAAGGCATTATCGGAGAAATTCGGAGAAAACTATTCCTCTACACCTATCAAAGGCACTATAACCATTACTGAAGAGGAATCTGAAGCCCAAGAGGCAACTATAACACTGAGTACCAAATTGCCTAAGGGAAAAGTGTTGAAAAGAAAGAAACTGGATTCATCAAAGGCCTCATTGACTCCACTAGTAAAGTGACCTAACACTAGAGTATCTGCAGCTTCATCGAGTAAGAAAACAAAGTGTTACTATTCCCAAGGTAATAAAGACCTACAAGAAAACTACTCGGAGAGTCATTTTGGCAAAAGAGTCTAGCGACACCGAATCTGAGGATGCGAGCAAATTTCAGATTGTCAAGAGCAAGAAGGTAAATGTACATAGTGTTGAAATTTTTTGTGCTAATCTGAAAGAATATGGTGGATTTGGAGGATTTAGATATGTTAAGTATGAAACCAGAAATAATGATGAAAATAGACAAATTGAAGAAGCTGTCATCTGCACACTTCTAAAATTTCGGTTGGCTCCATTGGAACTATCTAAGTCACTTCCAAATGAATTATATTTACATATTAACAATAGGTGGAAGTATGCAATGGACTCAAAGAAACAGATCAAAGAAAGAAGTCTAGTACATCTCTTTCCTGACATGTCCGTAGCTGAAATAAAAGAACATCTGACTACCTACAACACAAAGTTTCTCATCAAACAAAGAGCCTTAAAAGTAATGAATGGGTTGTATATTGAAGTGGAAAATGAAACAAAAGAAAAGTGGCAGGAAATCTTTAAAATCAAGGATGCCAGTGAGCAAGCTGAAGTTGAAATTGTTGATGTCACCGAGCAAGATCTTGATGTTACCGAGCAAGACCCTACTGACACCATTCAGATAGATGAAGATATTATGGATACATAGGCACCAGAACAACAGATCAGAGAAAGAATTCTGGTACATCTCTTTCCTGACATGTCAGTAGCTAAAATAAAAGAACATCTGACTACCTACAACACAAAGTTTCTTGTCAAACAAAGAGCCTTAAAATTGATGAATGGGCTGTATATTGAAGTGGAAAATGAAACAAAAGAAAAGTGGCAAGAAATCTTTAAAATCAAGGATGCCGGTGAGCAAGCTGAAGTTGAAATTGTTGATGTCATTGAGCAAGATCATGATGTTACCAAGCAAGACCCTGCTGACACCATTCAAATAGATAAAGATATTATGGATACAGAGGCACTGGAATAGGAAATGATAGAAGACAACGCATATGCAAAACTTGTATCTAGTGAATTAGTCTTGGAACAAGTTCAGCCTTATCCACCTGTCAATCAACCTGTCTCAACCGAAACCCCTCAAGATACGGATAAAAGCACCGAAGGTCACAAGTCTATAGTAGGAGAAGGTACTACTCAAGAATAGACGTCTCAAGCACCTTCTAGCACTGAAAATGTTGTAACTAAGACACCAAGTACCAAGACACCAAAGGACTCTACAAAGGCTAAAGAAACTGACCAAAGTGTTGCCTCTACCAAGCAACCCACCGAGGGTCATCAAGCCTCACAAGCCATTGTCTTAGTTCCATCGATGAAAGGTAAAGAAAAGATGATGAAAAAGCATAGTTTTAAAGTTGATTTGTCCAAACCAATAGTGTTGCCCAATGTAGACATATCAAAATTAAAGGGGCAAGCACTCATTGATTTTGGTGAACTATGCAAAGAAAAGGCCGAACAAGAGAAGCAAATGGCAATTCAAAAGAAAAATAAAGTACTTCAGAAGGTGAAAGCACTCTTAATAGATATGCTACCTGAAGCTACAGTGTCAATAGATGCAGCCATCCACATTCAACTGGATGAACTCCTAATAAAGATAGAGACATCTGGAGTAGATGCATTGGAATATTTGAGCAAGCTAAAAGACAAGGAGCTCACTGAAAAAATGATAGAAGAGGTATAGAAAGCTATAGCTATTGGCAAAGTTAAACTTGTCAAATTTATTGTTGAGTTGACTCCTCAACTCAAGCACATTCTTTATTTATTTCAGAAACTCTATACATTTTCTTTATTCATTAAAGACATCAAAAATAAAATAGAAGCAATTGAGAAAGAGATCACTGATCTCTCAAATAAGTTGACCACAAAGCCAAATTCAGTTCAGAATTTTAATACAAACTTACAATAGCTCATGGCTCAACAATTGGACCTAAGAAATGGAGAACACAAGATCAGGATGGACATAATGACACTTCAGACATTATTCCTTCCTCATCTTTCATCCGTCCAAGAACAGATCAACCGAGCCACCTCCTTATCTACTACACAAGAGGGAAGCACTTTAGATAGCTTAATATCATTATTGGCTGACATTCAAGCCCAGAATTCTTTAATGGACAATATAAAGGATGCACTCTCTGTCGCTCTCACCGAAGCACATATCAAGTACAAATCCATTTTTGACCAGTTGCCACCACCAAATGGTAATTAAGTTTTGCTATTTGTCAAAAAGGGGGAGTGATACAGTATTAGGGGAGTGATATAGTATTCAAAGCATCAAAGTATAATATCAAACAAAAGGAGTATAGTATATAGGGGGAGTATACCGAGCATAGTAAGCAAAGAACAAGAGTAGATCACCGAGCATGCAAAATCAAAGTTTTGTACAAAATATTGATAAGGGGAGTATATCTGGATATATTATTTCATTGACTATTGTATATACCATCAGTATAGTCAAATTTTGCAAGTATATAGATTATTGAGTTATAACTTTGAAAGTAGTTTTTGTCAAACATCTCAACTAATGTCAAAAGGGGATATTGTTACTACTTATCAAGTTTCCATTAGTTTTATGTTCAAAGTTATTCTATATACTCTAGTCGGTTATCTCTACCGAAATATTCAGTCGGTATGCATAGTCTAGTCGATTACAAAAGAAAGTAGTCTCAGAGCGTAGTATACACCGAGCTGTCTACTGAGTATCATTCCATGTCTACTGAGCAACAAAGATGACACATCGAGTTCATATACACCGAGTGAAATGTGTTACTAGATTCATTGAACCTGGACATACATATGAAAACATGTTACAAGACCGAGGCACATAGAACCATTATCACATTGGAAATTGTACTTAAAGATTGTGTATGATTTTGAGGTCATCGAACTAATGAAATATTTTGCATGGTTATTCATTCGATAAAACATGTTTGTAAGATTGAAGCAATGAATGGATCACCGACATAAGAGATCTATTTATACAACATGTATTAAGATCAAAAATACATGTAGCATGACAGAAAGGAAGATATAGAAATATATGAAGCAAGACATGTGAAAGCACTAAGTGTTATGACTGTTACAGAGACACAGAGGTCACTGAGAAGGATTTCAGAGAACAGTCAAAGAACAAAGTAAACAGAAGGGTTTACTAAGTTACTATATGGGTTACCGAGGTATGCTATAAGCAAGGTAATCTTATTCTGAGTACATAGAATCTGCTATAACATTCCAGATATAAAGTTGCAGATATTTGTAACGATTTTATTGTAATATTTTGAAGTTATAAGAGAAACCTTTAATAGGGTAAAAGAATCTAATCAAGTCTATAAATTGTAAAGCCTCTAACTAGGTGCAACATTTAGATTAAGTGTTGTAAAATCCTTTAGCAAGGTAGATCTAACAAATCTTGATACTCCTAACAGGGTAAGCTATCAGAAATAGCTAAACATGTAGCTCTAACCGAGCAACCTTTATTATTGCAGTAGTGAAGTTATGGGTGCCATCCCTACCGCAGTTTTTCTCTCTAACCAAGAGTTTCTACGTAACCAAAATATATGTGTTATGAAGTGAATCATGTATGATTGTTATCTATTTGTTTTAGCTTTATATTATGTTACTGCACTATTCAGTTTATGCATAACAGTAAAGTTATTATTGGAGAAATGTTTTGAAGTACTGATTCACCCCTCCCCTCTCAATACATTAGCTTTCCATATTGGGCCTAACAGTAATGCCCACCAAAATATCCTAGAGAAAACTAACCAACTAAAAAGAAAATATAGAGATATTTTTTTTAAAAGATCCTAATTAACACATGTAACTTAAATAATCATAAACAATCATCTAGGCATGATCTCATATACTATATGCATCATCTAAGCATGCACATAATCTTTTCTATACATGATCATAAGAAAATAAGTATGCAAATGGAAATATCAACATCACATAGATTAACATTCCCTAGCGTATCTCAATGTCATCACTTAACATGCCATTAAGAATCGAAGAAACATCATAAAAATCTACAACACCACTTCCTACATTAACAATATTTTAAGTAACTAAACATGGAAAAGTAACCATTACTCTAAACCATCATATATACATAAGGTATATCCCATCAACTTAATCCATTTCCTAAAAGATAAATCCATATAAATGTTAGGCCCAATATGGAAAGCTAATGTACTAAGAGGGGAGGGGTGAATCAGTACTTCAAATCCTTTCTTCTGCAATAACTTTACTATTAAGCATAAACCAAAAACTGTTGTAACATAACATAAAGCTAAAACAAATAAATAACAATCATACATGATTCACTTCATAACACATATATTTTGGTTACGCAAAAACTCTTGGTTAGAGAGAAAAACTGTGGTGGGGATGGCATCCACAACTTCACTACTGCAATAATAAAGGTTGCTCGATTAGAGCTACATGTTTAGCTATTTCTGATAGCTTACCCTGTTAGGAGTATCAAGATCATTAGATCTACCTTGCTAAAGGATTTTACAACACTTATTCTAAATGTTGCACCTGGTTAAAGGCTTTACAATTTATAGACTTTGTTAGAGTCTTTTACCCTGTGAAAGGTTTCTCTTACAACTCAAAATATTACAATAAAATCTTTACAAATATCTACAACTTTACATCTAAAATGTTATAGCAGATTCTATGTGCTTAAAATGAGATTACCTTGCTTATAGCATACCTCGGTAATCCATAAAGTAACTCAGTAAACCCTTCTATTTACTCTGTCCCTTGACTATTCTCTGAAATCCTTCTCGGTGACCTTTGTGTCTCTGATAGTCACAATACTCAGTGCTTCCTTATCTATCACACATGTCTTGTTTCTACACCACTATTTCTCATATTTTATCCTTAATCCATGTTGTATAAATAGATTTCTTATGTCGGTGATCTGTTCATTGCTTTGATCTTACAAACATGTTTCATCGAATGAATAACCATACAAAATATTTCATTGGATAGATGACCTCAAGATCGTACAAAATCTTTAAGTGCAATTTCCAATGTGATAACGGTTCTTTGTTCCTCGATCTTGTAACATGTTTCCCATGTGTGTCTAGGTTCAATGAATCTGGTAACCCGTTTCCCTCGGTGTGTGTTAACTCGGTATATCATTTTTGCTGCTCGGTAGACACATTAGTGATACTCGGTAGACAACTCGGTGTATACTAGGCTCTGTGACTACTTTCTTCTATAACCAATTGCTCTGTGCTTACCGACTGAATATTTCGGTAGTAGTAACTAACTAGAGTATATAGAATGAGTTTGGACATAAGACTAATGGCAACTTAGTAAATAGTAACAATCTCCCCTTTTGACATTAGTTTTGAAATGTTTGACAAAACTCCTTTCAAAATCATAACACAAAATCTATATACTTACAAATTTTGACTTAACAGACAGTATATACATTTGTCAATAAAATAGTATATTAAGATATAATCCCCTTATCAATATACTATACAAAATTTTGATTATGGATGCTCGGTGATCAATGTTTTGTGTTTACTACACTTGTTCTTTTCTCTTTGATCACTGTTCAGTTCACTGCTCCCCCTGTCAAAATTAACTGTGCATGTGGATACTCTGTTCTGCTCGGTATACTCCCCCTATATACTAAACTCCCCCTTTTGATACTTTGATACTATACTCCCCCTTTTTGACAAACATCAAAACTTAGTTACCATTCGGTGGAGACAACTAATCAAAAATGGATTTATACTTTGTTTTTGCATCGGTGAGAGCGGTAGAGAGGGAATCCTTAACACTATCCATGAGTGAATTCTGAGTTGTAATGTCAGCTAACAGTGAAATTAGTCCATCTAAGGTGCTTCCCTCTGGTTGAGTGGATAGGGAGGTGGCTTTGTTGATTTGTTCTTGGACGGAGGACAAGTGTGGAATGAATAATGTTTGAAGAGTCATAATGTTCATCCTTATTTGGTGCTCTTCATTCCTAAGTTCCAATTGTTGAGCCATGAGCTTTTGTAGCTTGGTATAGAAATTCTGAATAGAATTTGACTTAGTGGTCAACTTATTTGAGAGATCGGTGATCTCTTTCTCAATCACTTCTGTTTTATTTTTGATATCTTTAATGAATAAAGAGAATGTACAGAGTTTCTGAAATAAATAAAGAATGTGCTTGAGTTGAGGGGACAACTCAATAATAAATTTGACAAGTTTTACTTTGCCAATAGTAATGGCTTTCTTTACCTCTTCAATCATTTTAGTAGTGAGCTCTTTGTCCTTTAACTTGCTCAAATATTCAGATGCGTCTACTCCAGATATGTCTATTTTGGTTAGGAGTTCATCCAGTTGAATATGGATGGCTGCATCTTTTGTCACTGTAGCTTCAGGTAGCATATCTATTAATAGTGATTTCACCTTTTGAAGTACTTTGTTTTTCTTTTGAATAGCCATTTGTTTTTCCTGTTCCTCTTTGGCTTTGCATAGTTCACTGAATTCAATGAGTGCTCGCCCTTTTAATTTGGATATGTCTACATTTGGCAACACTATTGGTTTTGACAAATCTAATTTGAAACTATGCTTTTTCATTTTCTTTTCTTTAGTTTTCACCAGTTGAACTAATACAATGGCTTGGGAGGCTTGTTGACCCTCGGTAGGTTGCTCGGTAGAGGCAACAATTTGGTCGATTTCTTTAGCCTCTATAGTGTCCTTCGGTGTCTCTGTGCTTGGTGTCTCGGTTGTAACATTTTTTAGTGCTTGAGAGGTCTATTCTCCTGAGGCCTGAGAAGTAGATTCTTAGTCTGTAGACTTGTGACCCTCTTTCCCTTGTTTAGTATCCCGAGGGGCCTCAATTGAAATAGGTTGAGTGACCGGAGGATAGGGCTGAACTTGTTCCAAAACTGACTCACTAGATACTAGTTTGGCATATGCATTCCCTTGTATCATTTTCTCTTCTTGTGCCTCGGTGTCCATGATATCCTCATCAATTTGTATAGTGTCAGCAGGGTCTTGCTCGGTGATATCAGGATCTTGCTCAGTAACATCAACTATTTCAACTTCAACTTGCTCACCATCACTCTTGATTTGAAATATTTCCTACCACTTTTCTTTGGTCTCATTCTCTACATCAAATAAAGGCCATTCATCAATTTCAAGGCTCTTTGCTTGACTAGGAAGTTTGTCTAGTGGTTTTTCAGATGTTCATTGATCTCATCTACCGATATGTCTGAGAAGAGATGTACCAGAATTCTTTCTCTCATCTGTTTCTCTAAGTCCATAGCATACTTCCATCTATTATCAATATGCAAATACAACTCTTTTGGAAGAGAATTAGATACTTCCAAAGGAACCAATCAAAATTTTAGAAGTGTGCAGATGACAGCTTCTTCAATTTGTCTCTTTTCATCATCATTTCTGGATTCATACTTAACATATCTAAATGATCCAAATCCAACATATTGTTTCAGATTAGCACAAAAATTATCAACAGTATGTACATTTTCCTTTTTACTCTTGACAATTTGAAATTTACTTTTATCTTCAGATTCGGTGTCACTGGGCTCTTTAGTCAAAATGAGTCTCCGAGTAGATTTCTTATAAGCTTTTGTTACCTTTGGTGTGGCAACATTCTTTGGTTTCTTACTCGGTGACACTGCAGATGATCTTGTGTTTGGGTGCTTTACTGAAGGAGTGGGTGATACCTTTGATGTATCCTGTTTCTTCCTTTTCAAAATTTTCCCTTTAGGTAACTCGGTGCTCAAAGTAATGGCTGCCTCTTGGACTTCATATTACTCCTCGGTGATTACTAGAGTGCCCTTGATAGGTGTGGAGGAAGAACCTTCTCCAAATTTCTTCGTTAATGCCTTGATCATCTTTGTTGCTTTCCTTGTAGCCTTGGGTACTACAATACTCATCTTAACTTTCTCTTTAACTTCTTCATATGTACCGTATCTCAACTCGGTAGCATGCCTTGGTAATGTAAGAAAAACATCTATCTGTTGTTGTGTAATGTCAAAGTCAATCTCATAACCCATTGGTGGCAAAGATTGAGTTCTCAGTTCCACAGCATTGATATAGCAGTAGTTGGTGTCTACTTCAAAGCATATATCATCTTTGTATTTCTCTACTAACTTGGGTGGAATTCTATACCTATTATGCATCTTTTCTTGAAACTTGCTAAAGTAATCATCCATAATATCATTGAAGTTATCACCTAGCTTTTAGATGAAGTCATTGATTTGATAGGTGATTGGTCGGTGTAGCTCCCAAACTATATTACCGACTGATGGAAAGAATTTCTCAAAATAGAAAAACATGCATACCAAAAGTGATCCAAACTTCAGTGTGTTTGCAGAGTTTTTCTTCTTTGGCTTCCTTATGGTGTTTAGATTCTCAAACAGGTTTTTCAACAATACTTCGCATAGATCAATTTTCATTCCTTTCTTCACAATTTTATATGCTAAATTGATTGTTGCATAGGGTACACTATTTTCCCTTGCCAATTGAAAGAAACAATAACCAATTACTCTAATTGCAAACTTCAGCTCTGCATCTGTGACATTGTTCAGTTTTAGTCCTCTGCAATCAGATTCAACTCTGGTTAAAGTGATTAATTCCTTTTGTGATATCATTTTTTGAGCTCGGGCATGATAAAAAATAGGGTAACCGGTGATCAAATGAATGATTTACTTGGTGATTTTGAATGGTTTCTCCTCTAGCCACATGAAATCATCATGAACTCTTCTCAGAACAAACTTGACCCATTGGGGTTTGAACACATGGGGATAGGTTAGGGCTTCAGTCAATCCCTTGACTTTAATGTGTTCAAACTTGCTATCCAATTTCCCATCAGTACACAATTAATCATATGTGTCCTTGATTTCAACATGACCTAGTTCCTCACCATGACACTTAGTGAACAATCTGACATCCTCAACTAGTAAAACCCTATCTGGAATGAGTGAAAATGCAGTTTTGTCATCCAGTTCAGATGCTACTTTGGGAGTTAGAGAGTATTTCAGTAAGGGTTTTTCAATGTTCTCAACAACAATGGGCTTCTGGATCTTAGGTGCTATTGCAGATTTCGGATAGATACCAACAAAAGATTCTTAGGGTTTGAAGACTTTTAAATGGTAGATGCTTTCCACTTAGTAAATGTAAAACAAATATTCACAACTGATATTTCCCAGTTAACTAGCTCTTAAAAATTCTTGAGATCGATGTGTAAATACCTTGAAATTCGCTCGGGAGGTGGTTGATTGCCTTTGAATTGCTTTTCTCTGCTTTTTGAAAACTTCGTAAGTGTAAAATGACCATGCAAAAGCTTTAAGTACACAATATACCTTATCGAGCTCCGTGCAGTTAGGTCAGAAAATATTAAATGCACTCGGTACCACTTCCTTTTTTATGTTTTTATTGAGTAGCCAGACTTCCTATATTTACCGACTAGACAGACTTCCAAAAGACTTGATTAAATTTCAAATTTCCTAATGCATCTTTAGTTATGTAGATTTTAAATTAAGTACATGATAAAATAGGAACTGTTAAGATTTAACCTTGAGAGAATATAGTCCCTTCAGACCTTTACCGATTAATTTGGAATAGGTGCACCTAACTCGGTAGATAAGGTGCTTTCTTCATTTGACACAATTTCCTTCTTTTTCCAAATCATCTGTAATTTGACTTTTATTTCCTTAGTGTCTCCTTTAGGTTGATCTCTACAATCTCTTGCCAAGTGTCCAGCTTTGTGACAATGAAAACATGCCATACCAGGATTTCTCCATGATCTTCGGTTGTTCATTCCAAACCTTATAAAGCAATTGGCATTTATATGTCCATATCTTCCATAGAATTCATACCATATCCTTGTATTGTAATCCCATGGTATTGCAACATATTGTCGGTTAGGATCTGTGTGAGTTCGGTAGCTTCCAATATTTGCTCGGTGTGCAGACCACATATAGTTCTTTTGCTTAAACCAACACTTCTCGGTACTATGTCCATATCTATTGCAATTTTTACAAAACCCTTTGAATTTTGCCTTCTGATAATTGCTAGCAGACTTTGTCCTACATTGATTAGATGTGTGACCATACTTATTGCAATTGTAACAATAACCATTAGACCTTGTGACATTCAGTTGCTTACCTTTTCTGATATGACACATGTTGGCAGTATGACCTTGATTTCCACAGTAGTTGCAAATAAGTTTCTTTCCTTTGATGTTCTTCTTGTTTCTAGCTTGCTTTGATGATTCTCCTCTCTCGGTAGTGTGGATTCCCTTCTCGGTAGAGTCCTTTCCTTTGTAATCGAGTCCTACAACTTTGTTGGGTCTTTTTGTATTCAGTTGCTCATCCAACATTTTTGATGCTTCATAACTCTTCTTCAGTGTTTCTTTGGATTTCTTCTCTGTTTCAAGTTCATTAGTCAATCTTGATAATTCAAGTTTCAATGCTTGATTCTTATTATCCTTAAGATTTTCTTCATGATGTGCATAACCCAATTGATCTGATAGATCACTTTGAATTCCAATCATCCTAGTGATTTCATCATTCTTTTCGGACACTAATACTTCAAGTTGATGTCTTTCTCTTTCCATATCTCTTATGTTATCCTCGGCTATCCTCAATGCATCAAGATTTTCAGTCATCTGTGTGCTGAAATGTTCATGTTCTCTTTTCATTGCTTTTAGCTGATCAGTCACTACTTTGTTCTTTTCTTTCAGATTTCCAATCATTTCTTCAGTTTCTTCAGATATACTGTTCTTAGATGATGTCTCAATTTGTTCCACTAACTCTTGAGAGTCCTGCAAATCATCAGACAACCTTCTTCTGACTTTTAATGATTTTTGCATTTATCTTTGCATGTTTGCAATCACTTGATTAGCATGATCCAACTCTTCTTGCAAATACACAATTCTCCGAGATTGTTTATAGCCTTCCATTGATAAGATCTTTTTCTTTAGGTTGTTAATCCCTTTTCCAAGATTGAAGCTTTGATACCAATTGTTAGGCCCAATATGGAAAGCTAATGTACTGAGAGGGGAGGGGTGAATCAGTACTTCAAATCCTTTCTTATGTAATAACTTTACTGTTAAGCATAAACCAAAAAATGTTGTAACATAACATAAAGCTAAAACAAATTAATAACAATCATACATGATTCACTTCATAACACATATTTTGGTTACGCAGAAACTCTTGGTTAGAGAGAAAAACTGTGGTGGGGATGGCACCCACAACTTCACTACTACAATAATGGTTAGAGCTACATGTTTAGCTATTTCTGATAGCTTACCCTATTAGGAATATCAAGATCGTTAGATCTACCTTGGTAAAGGATTTAACAACACTTATTCTAAATGCTGCACCTGGTTAAAGGCTTTACAATTTATAGACTTTGTTAGAGTCTTTTACCCTGTTAAAGTTTTCTCTTACAACTCAAAATATTATAATAAAATATTTACAAATATCTACAACTTTACATCTGAAATGTTATAGCAGATTCTATGTGCTCAAAATGAGATTACCTTGCTTATAGCATACCTCGGTAATCCATAAAGTAACTCGGTAAACCCTTCTATTTACTCTATCCCTTGACTGTTCTTTGAAATCCTTCTTGGTGACCTTTGTGTCTCTAACACTCACAATACTTAGTGCTTCCTTATCTATCACACATGTCTTGTTTCATACACCACTATTTCTCATATTTTATCCTTAATCCATGCTATATAAATAGTTTCTTATGTTGGTGATTTGTTCATTGCTTCGATCTTACAAACATGTTTCATCAAATGAGTAACCATACAAAATATTTCATTGGATAGATGACCTCAAGATCATACAAAATCTTTAAGTGCAATTTCCAATGTGATAACGGTTCTTTATTCTTCGATCTTGTAACACATTTCCCATGTGTGTCTAGGTTCAATGAATCTGGTAACACATTTCACTCAGTGTGTGTTAAATCGGTATTTCATTTTTGCTGCTCGGTAGACACATTAGTGATACTCAGTAGACAGCTCGATGTGTACTAGGCTCTGTGACTACTTTCTTCTATAACCGACTACTCTGTGCTTGCCGACTGAATATTTCAGTAGTAGTAACCGACTAGAGTATATAGAATGACTTTGGACATAAAACTAATGGCAACTTAGTAAATAGTAACAATAAATCTAACACATATCTCACATCACCATTACACATGATGGAAGTTACATAATCTATTCCAACAAAGAACCACAATTCTATTTACAAGAGTAGAAATCATCTAGGATACAAACAAGTATTACAAGAGCATCTTTTCCTACAATACTCTTAGCAATCATTGCTCCTAAGATCATAGAAAACATCTATTTAACTTTCTATCATGCACATACAAATACAACCCAATTTACTTCTATGCTATAGGTTCATTTTAGACACCAAATCCAAATATTCTTAATCACTTATTCTCAACCATCAATTATCCATACAATTCCAAGCATCAATACTAAAGCACGATCATTTCTCATTCTCTAATAGAAGGTTTCACACAAGTCTAAAGCATATTTCTAATCCAATAGCATCTTTTATTTAACCATGAATCCCAACCTCTAATTACATGAATAATGAATATCCAAGGTACATTAGATATCTATCAAGACTACAAAAACATCTCCTACTACAAGAACCATAGTCTCTACCTCCAAATTACATATGATTACAATGATGTCTCCTGATTATAGGATACATGAAATCTACTCCAAGAATCCAAGAAACATGCTAAAAAGATAAGAATACACATCTACGCACCAGGACATACAATGAAGAGGAGAATCCCAATGGAAGAAGGCATCAAATCACTTGATTATGTGGAACCATACACTATGCTTTGGGGAATGACACAAGATTCCACACACACTCTAGATCTAGGCTAACACCTAACAACCAAAGGACATAAGCATACCAACAAACTCAACTGAAAACAACCACATGAATAATAATCTGAATCATATCACAAGGATAAGTCAAAAGCATAAAAATCCTAGAGGCTATCCAACAAACAAGGCATGAGGAACAAGGACACATGTAGGGAAGAGTGTAATCATATGCTATCCTTACATAGAAGGAAGAAATACATGATCTCCACCTATTACCCTTGATAGGAATGTCGAACCATCTCAACCTATTAGAGAATCAAGGGAGTTTGGTTTACTGTCTCCATAGCCTTTCCAAGCTCATCCCGAGTCTCCACTATAGGGATATGAGATGGGACACCAAAAACTATTTTATTATCTTGTTTAGATGAATCCTAATTACCCAACCCATCTACATTAATTAAGGTTATCACTTGTTTAAACAAGAAAACATCCAATGTGTTCCTGGTGGTCTAGACTTCAATCATCCTTACAAGGAGCCTCTTGGTATTATATCTCTCATGACCCTAGCCATCACATGGAAACCAACTCTCCCTAACCATGTTCCAAGACCTTAGGGTAAACAACATCACAAATAACAACAATAGATGGCTCTTACAAAATTCTCATAACATCCATATAGGGATCCACATTACCATCTGAATCAAAAGCCATGATGTCATAATCTCAAATCAATTCTTATTCAACCAAGAGCCTCATAGGAATATCATGAGCACAAAGCAAGGTATTATCCCTCTTGTTTAATCATAAAGGTACAATTATCCAAAGCAAGGCAAACCCATCTTTCTCAATCCACAAAATAATAAATGTAACATCTCTGATCATCAAAACCAACTCTGGAAATCACAAGGAATTTGAAAAACAACCTTTGGTACAAATAAAAACTCAAAAAATCAACACAAACTAAGGAAAAATCCACAAAATTGTAAAAAGAGTAGAACAATGCTTTTGCAGGATGAAATAACACATTTATTAATCAATTTAGCACTTTTGCATAACAAATTAGCACATATATAAACTTGTACATGGTGTTGGAAAGAGACACTACATGTATGTTGAGATGTTGTCATTGATGGCAACTCATATTAGAATTTTCCTCTACAATGCATGTTTTCATCATTTCGGAAGATTAATTGAAGATTGATCAAGTATTGGTGAGGTCTGATAAGAACATTGTATCCGACAAAGTGTACAATGTTTTGATTGGTGGATTATTTTGGTTAAGTCTTTTTCTTTGCGGATCTAGGAGATGTGTTGTGGATATGGAATTTACCTTATTCCAAGTTTGTGGTCTTCGATGATAAGTTTTTTGTAAGTTAGAAGATCCGGTAATCATGTTTTGGCTTGAACAGTGGTTATCAGTGGTAAAGTGTGAATTTATTTTGCGAATCTTGCAAATCAATTTTGGTGATTGATTATGTGTTAGAGGTTGATGAGATGGCCTATGGGAAGCATGTGGACATTTTTTTTAGTCTGATTAGTTGTTTTTGAACAGACTGAGCTAGCTTGTGTACATATTTCATCTTTTGTGATGTGTTCTTGAAGCCGACATGGTGGTGACCTAAATTGGTGATGTAGATATATAAGATAGGTTTATTTGATCATTTTTACAATAGGTGATTATGTGAGATATGTGCATGAGTGATTGTGCATAGTTTCATGTGTGCAAGGTGAAGATTGGTGCTATGGTATGTTGCAGAATATCATAATAGAGCAATATTGCAGACTAGAGTAAGAATATGTTTTGTGCTTAACTGGAAATATATCTAGGCATTTGCTGATTCTATTTCATAGTTCAAAATACATTATAATCTTTTACAAACATTTTGTAGGGCGGTGAGCCTTCCGAGTTGTAGCCCTTACTTGTAGTTTGAGCAGTGAGCTCTAGATAGCATGTCTAAATGCATGTGCATTCCCCTTTTGTAATATTTCTATACTTTTAGCAGAGTATATTAATATTGTGGGTTAGAATCCCACTGTGGTTTTTTCCCTTGACCAGGTTTCCATGTAAAAATCTTGGTGATATGGTGTTGCTGATCTTTTCCTTGTGTTTCTCCACTTTAATTGCTTTCACATACATTAAGTGGTTTAAAGGACAAATTGTCAAAGTTAAATGTTGCAGAACAAAGATTCACCAACCCCTCTTAGTGTTCATTGATTCCAACAATTGGTATCAGAGCCTAGTTCCTCGAAATAAGTCTAACAACTTGAGGTTGATCCAAGAAAGTGAATTAATGGATTCCAATAGTCTTAGAAAGCAGCTGGCTATTTCTCTTGAAGATTTGATCATGCACAAGATGGGAATCGACAAGTGAAAGAAAATCTCAAAGATGCTAAAGAATACATCGAAACATTGAAGGATCGGTTGAACAAATCAAGAGAAAAGAGAAAGGAACTTTTTGATTAGCTTAAGAAGAAGGAAAGTCAGAGCATTGATAAAGAATCCTTGAGGGAAAAGATAGAAGAATGTGATAGACTAGCCAGAGCAAATACAGTCTAGAAGAATGAAATGGAAGCTATTGTGATGAGGCTGATAAAAGAGATTGAAGAAAGGAAGAAGAATGAAGAAAATATTTCTCAATCCCTGAAAGACAAATTTGAAGAATGTTGCAGACTTGAAAGTGAGAATGGACAACTAAATCTTGACCTACAAGATGCTAGACAACATGAGGAAGATATTGAAAGGCAAACCATTCTTATTAGATATGATATTGATGTTGCAAATGAATACAAGGTGAAGTTACAGATCAGTTCAACTAAGCTTGATGAAATGCTTGCATGTCAAAAGAATCCTAATGACACTCAAGATCTTGGATATGAAAAAGGAGAAAGCTCTGGGTCTGGTCAAAGCAATCCTAAGACTCAATAGCAGAAGAAAACCTCAATAAAGCCTCTGGTAAGATAGCCTAATGCACATAAATTCAATGGCAATTATTTTGTTTACAATAAAGTCGGTCATATGGCTAGTCAATGCAGAAATAGGATGATCAATAATGCTTCATCTTTCTCCCACTTGCATTCTCCTACATTTTCCGTTAACCTCCTAATAATTCTTCTAGAATTCCTCAAATCCCACTTAATGAGATTAATTCTTCTAATCATATTACATCCCTAAATTTGGGGAAGTCACTTCTCCAAATGTAGAAGAAAGTATTCTAAATGCATTTAAGACTTTATCATTTTCAACAAGTTAACTTGTTGAGTTCCCCAAATTTGTACGACTTACAAATTAACCTCCAAAGTCTTCCAAACCATTAAAGGCTATTGCAAAAGCCTTGAAGGTTTCCCCCTTCAAATAAGATAAGCCCTTAGAGTATCCAAAGAGCATTTAATACTCTTACAAGACTTCAATTCTTCATCCAATCCCCCTTTGCAAAAGATTTTGCCCAATGGACAATATCTTTTACCATTGGATAAAAGCTTTATCCAACAAACTTGCCCACATGGGGTTAACCATTAAGTCTTCCCAAGAATTTAATGTTTCCTTCTTCTCCTCTCATGCAATCTCATGGTGACACTTGTCAACATGAGATTGGGTTGAAAATATCACATAGATTGATAACTTTCAATCCTAGCCCTTGTCAGTATTATTCAATCTTGGTCATCCATTTGACCAATTCTTCTATAAATAGAGCTTATTTTTTCATATCAAGGATCCCATCTTAGTTATTTGCATCTAAGCTATAGCTAAATTGTCTTGTGCAAGTTATCAAGAAGCTCCTTTTGTCATCTTTAAGCATTTTAGATCATTATAGTGGCATCATAGCATATATTTCATCATGTTTTAGTATATCATGTTAGTTTCTTTTCCATTCTAGATTAATCTCAACATATCATTCTCATACTAGCTCAATATCACACTAATTTCATCAATTTGGTAACATATCATAGTTTCATATCAATAGCATCTCACTAAGATCATAGTTGCATACATATTTATCTTAGAGTCATATATCTCTCATTCTTTAGATTGTCATCCTAGAGATCAAGTGCTCTTCCAAGATGAGAGCTACCTTTAATCTGAAGGATCCTTGGAGATAGAGGACAATGGGATGTGCTTAGAGTTTTATGTCAATAACTTGTTTTATGATTTCAATCCTCTAACATAATGTTTCATTGGTGTGCTTGAGTTGTTTGTTTCTCATTTGCAGGATTCCATACTTTTTGAGCATACATTTCTGGCACACACCATGGGGCTCGCCCACTTTTCTTAACATTTTTCCGCAGGTCCATGCACAGTTTTTGCAAACACACTTTGGTGCATTTGACCCATGGTTTAGCACATATAACGCCTATTTTGGAGCATTTCACCCATGTTCTAGTGCATTTGACCTACCTTCTGGTGCATAAATATGATCTTTTAGTACATTTAACCCCTGTTTTGGCGCATACATAAGATCTTTTAGTGCATATACCTATTTTTGTGACACATTTGCATGACAACGTGACACATATGCAAATTGTTCTAGCGCATTTGTAGAATCTTGTAGTGCATATGCTCTCTGTTTTAGCGCATATAAAATAGAGAAGAAAATTTGTAACAGGGTTTAAAAATTAGGCTTCCCTAGCCCACCAAGATTTCTTTACAAGTTGCTAACTGGTTTTCTAATAGGTTTGGCAGTGTGTGTGTTTTTTTTTGTAGATTTTAGAGGAGTGGTTAATCTTTTTTAACTTGCTTTCTTAAGTTGGTTTAAAAATAACTCACTTCTTTTATTTTACAAGTTAAAAGGAATCTCATTGCTATTCAATGCACCTAAAAAGAACCTCACCATCATTTGGGCTCTAAAAATAATCAAACATTTCTTTCTTGCAAGAATAAAATGAACCACAAATTTCACATTTTCTTTTTGCAAGTTAGGATCTCATGCTTCATTTTTTGGTTTTAAAAAGAACCAAACAAACTTTCTTTTCTTGCAAAGTAAAAAGAACAAGCCTTCTTTAATTTTGCAAAATGTTTTACTTTTGTTGACCACGCAATTTACCTTTTGTTGACCAAGATTCAATTTTTCAAAATTCAAAACAAATTGCTTTGTGGCTTAAAAGAACACCATGCTTGTTGGAGCAACATCTCCAAATAGAGGTTAGAAAACCATTGCTATGAAGGGTTAAAATAAATCATGGTTTTCTTTGTCTTAAGTGATACATATATTCTCTCCCCTTAATTGTGTGATCAAAAAGCTAGACTCACTATTTCAAGCTTTCTTTCATTTTATGCAATAAATCCTTTAGAAGGCCTACCCTCCCGAGTTTCCCTTAGGGTGCCTTTAAAGCCAGTGAGAGGGGAATGAACTAAGTGGGTAACAACTTTATAGCCAAATTTACCAACCCACTATAATAAAATGTGGAGGTTAATGAAAATCCCCTTCAATGGTAGTGTGCATTGATAGCCTTCCCCTAGTATACTTTTGATACGAAAAGCCTTTGTTCTAAAGGTTGGAAAGCCTCTTAAGGGAGTTTATCTTTCATCATGCCAAATAAAACCTTTACTAAAAAGTCATAAGAGTAGAAAATTTTCAACGATTTAATATCCAAACATTGATAATATCATAGTGCAAGGGTGGGGAAGAATCTGCCCCCAAGACACTCACCATACATCTCCCAGGATAACAATTCAATTGAGGAGAAATCCTCTTTGAGTTAATTTTCAGACAAAGGCAAAAAAATGGGCGCCCTCTAGGGGGTGACACAACTGTTTGAGCTAAAGGAGTATCCTGATGTGGGCTATAGTATTATTGATGACCCTTGATTAAAGAGTCTACTTGGTGTGTTTTTCTTGTATCCAACTAGTGAAAACATTGGGGATTTGAACACATCCTCAATAGAACATACACTCAATATTTAGATTTAAGAGAAAAATGACCATTGTCTTCATGTTTGTTTGTTGTGTATTTTGTTAGAGTTCCTAAAACATTTTGCAAGAAAAATAAAACATCAACAAAATCAGTTTTTAACTAGTCAAACTCAGGAGATCCACAGAGTAGCACATCTACCTATTTTTGTGGTGCATTTGAAAATTTCTCAAGCACATATAATCCATCATGTAGCATTTGAGTAATCATAAGGCACATATAATAGATCCTGTAGTGCATACAAGAAAAACATAGCCACATATTGTAATACCCTAAAAATGGTCATCTAAACCATGAGCCCCAAATCTCAACAATGTCACCAAGGTCCTAACCAAAGGCAATTAAATCAATCTTTTGCACACAATTAATTCTTTAATCATCAAATGTTACATGGCAAAATCAATCACTCAATATTAATTAAATATTTATTTAATTAATAAATCATTCCAAGTAAATCATTTTAAACAATTATCTTATTTATTTTAATTGAAAATCCTTGCATATTTAATTAAATAAACCAATTTGCCATTAAATCATCAAAAAGAGGAATTAATTTAAATTAAATAAAGCAATTGAGCACAAATCTTCAAAAATGGAAATAAATCAAAAAAGAATTTAAAATTTGAGAAAAGAAATCAATTGGAGATAATCTTGAGAAAAACAAATTAAAAATTGATAAATAATCTCAAAGAAAGCAATTAAAATAATTAAATATTAAAATTGAATGAAAGAGAGAATAAATTAGTTTATTCTGATTTTAATCTTAATTTTAGTTCAATTTCCTTTAAAGCTGATAAAAGCATCCAATCACATCAATTCACCTGGATTGTGCTTCCTCTTGGAAAATCTTGATCGCTCATCATCATTTGATCTTAGTCGTTGGTTTCTTTCTGAATTTTCTATAAATTCAGGCTCATCTCTCATTCAAAGGAGGCTGGAGAAAATATTGTTATTGATGCCTTGCAAAATGGACAAGGTTAGTCTAAAAGACAAACAACACAAGACACACAAGAAAATTGTTAGTGTTACTCAATCAAAAACTAATCTAAACAGGCATATCAAGAGAGACACTAAAATCATGCTAATATATCTAACTAATGAAACAAAGATAATGAGGCATCTCCAAATGCCTCGTAGCATGTTCTTAGCTCCTTCTCCCTTGTTCCTCTCCTCTCCAAGTTCCAAAATAGTGTAGCTCTCAACAGCTTTTTGCACTATGGATGCTTATGGAGGATTGAGATTGAAATATTGCTCTAAATGTAAATAAAGAAGCTAATATTAAGCTATTGATACTAAAATGATTGATTTTATCCAAAATGACAAGATATTAGTTAATTATGCTAAAATACTCTCTTAAAATGCCTATAGCTTAAATGCAGACAAGTTTTCAGGATTTGGATTATGAAGAAATGGGCTCTATTTATAGGAAAAATGGAGCAATGAATGGTTGAGATTGAGCAATCTCAACAAGGGTCAGGATTGAATGATTTCAAATCCATGTGAGGGCTTTCAACCCAATCCCAAGATGATAAGTGTCAATGTGAGATAGGTTGAGAGGAGAGGGAATAAGCATTAAATACTTGACATGACTTTGGAAGTTAAAGTCAAGGTTAGTTGAATGAATAAACTCTTTATTCAAAGAATAAAGCTTTTATCCAATGGATAAATTCTTGTGCAAATGTGAAAAGGATTGTATATGGTGAAAATGGATAGCAATAAACAACAATATTGAAAGACTAAAATGGATTCAACCACCAAACCCTAGCCTAACAATGAACAAAGATCCACCATAACATATGAAGATAACCTAAAACAATGCAAAATAACTCAAAATCACAAAGATTATACCATCACATGTCCACTAGGGTTTTGATCTCCATTCTTCCTATCTCCATTGATCTTGTTTGATATGCTTGCTCTCAGATTTTTATGTGCACAAGAGCTCAATAAAGAACGGAATGTGGTTGCAAGTAGGATCGTAGTGTAGCCAAGTACTCCAAAATTAGTCATTAGGGTTTTGGTAATGAAGAAAGCATCTCCTTAAATAGAAGACACAATAGAAAATGGAGGGTTAAGATTGAGAGGTGTAAAAAGAGAGGTCGGCTAGGATTAGAGGGTAGGTATAAGAAATACCAAAATAATGAAAGAGGTAGGTAGTGTAGGAAATAAGAGATGAATGACATGTGTCATGTGTAGAAAAAGATAATGAATTAATTAAATAAATAGAGATTTATTTAATTAATAGAAGAAGTAGGACAATTAAATAAATAAAATATTTATTTAATTTAGGAAAGGGATAATTTAAATAAATAAATGTATTTATTTAAATGAGAAATAAGGCTAGAAGAGGATAAATGAATTAATTAAATAAATAAGAATTTATTTAATTAATAGAAGAATTAGGCTTAGATAATTAAATAAATAAAATATTTATTTAATTAGACATGACAATTTTGAGTGTCTACATTTTGCCCCTCTTTGAGACAATGCGGCTTGTCGCGTTGTTTCAAAGAAAATAAGATGAACTGATACAGAGTTGCCCCAGAATAAGGAATGATATGCCCCCTCGAGAGATTGGATGAAAAAGTCTGGAAAGATTGCAGACAATCTCTCGATAAGAAAGATGGGATAGAATGGGCTGATTGGATAAAGTGACAAAGTCACGGGATGAGGAAGACTGACTCGGGAAAATGCAGGCGAGGGCTAGGCTAGGCTATAAGATAGACCACGGGCAAAAGACATCCTCATTGTCATCCACACCCTTAGAAGATCACAGTGCAGAGCGAGAAAAGAGCAGCAACAGTCAGCAGCGATGGCATTCGTTCATAGATTCGACCGTGTCCGCCGATTCCAGCGACCAGCCGATGCAGGAGAGCCGGTAAGTACCCGAAAACCTCCTCGTACTTTCACGCATTTCGAGTTTTGTCATAAACGCATGTTTTAGGAGCAATAAATGCGCTAGGAATAGGATAGTTTAAAAGTGCAAAAACGCGCAACCGCGTCTGTGTCAGCGCCAGGCGCGTCTGTGTCCAACAGGCGCGTCTGTGTCGGGTCCAGGCGCGTCTGTGCCTGGAACCGCGTTTGTGTTGAATGCGGACGCGTTTGTGAAATGTAGTAGCGTCTGTGCTTTTGAATAGCGTTTATGTCATGCAGGGACGTCTGTGTTCCCTGGTCACGTTTGTGTCTGGCATAGGCACGTTTGTGTTTAGAAAGCGCGTCTGTGTTGCAGAGGCGCGTGTATGCAGTCTATAAGCGCGTTTATGAGTTAAAAGCGCGTGTGTGTTGAAAAAGTGCGTTTGTGTGTTTAAATGCATGGTTTTAGTCCTTGAGGTCAAATCGGCAGTTCTGTGATGAACATACGCTGTCGATTGGATAAGCTGCTGAGAGGATACACTCAAGCAGGTCCTCTAGGAAGATTAGGATAGATCAAGGCACTTTGTGATGAACAGGGAGCACCAGGATAGACAGCACTTTGTGATGAACAGTGAGTGCGAATGTGAGTGACACTTTGTGATGAACAGGGAATGTCACACACGTAGTACTTTGTGATGAACAGTGAGCACTACTAGGATAAATAGCAACACTTTGTGATGAACAGTGAGTGTCACTAGGTTAGATAGCCATATGCATTTGGGTAGCGAGTAGCATTTTGTGATAAACAGTGAATGCCACGATAACTGACAAGATTGATTTGCTTGACTGCAGGAGTATTTGCCGATGTTGGAGTCACGGGAGAGATTCCCGTCGACACAGAGATTGCGACCAGAGTTGTCGATCTAGGACATGATTTCCATTGAGGAGATGGGTCTCACATATATGCTCTATGTGCCCGAGTTTCGGGCAAACATGGGGTTGCTGACCGCGTTGGCCGAGAGATGGCACTCAGAGACATGCACGTTTCACCTGCCGATGGGTGAGATGACAGTGACACTGGAGGATGTATACAGGATATTACATGTTCCCATTGATGGAGAGTTGATCCCCTACGACCGTGACGGTGACAGGGAGGCCTTGAGACGGGTCTTTCAGGATCCTAAGTTGGAGATGCGAGCAGGCCATGTAGCCTGGGACACCATGACTGCCACAGGATTAGCATTGCCGGCAGTTGTTGGGGGAGTTATCAGTGGATATCTGTGTCCAGACAGGGCCACACGAGGATTGGCAGTGGGCTGGGGAGGGGCCTTGGAGACACTGATGGCAGAGCACACTAGGTATGCATGGGGGCCATGTGTCCTAGCACATTTGTATTATGAGCTGCATCAGTTTGTATACCATGGATCAGTGGGTTTGGGCTGCGGTGTGACTCTCTTGCAGGTGTGGGCCTATGAGCACCTTCCCATCACACGGCCTATTCATTTCAGAGGCAGAGGACAGGGACAGAGTTTTGTGCACCTATATGCGATGATTACATCCCAGCCTCGGATTGGGAGATTGGAGCACTGGAGGAGAGTCATTGACGATATTGACATGGTGATCTGGAGGCCGTACCTGGGGTGCGAGGAGTGGGGGGACGATGCACTGGAGCTGCCCTACACCTTCCGGAGCAGGTACCTGATTGGGCGGACGCCCTATATATTAGAGAGACAGCTGGTGGACAGGGTATGCAGGCAGTATGGCAGGATTCAGAGGATGCCGCGAGGCTCGGGCATGTATGCCCGTACAGTCAGAGATCAGGTGCAGTTTGGCCCACTGCTATCATATGATCAGGCAGTGATGCAGCTAGCGGAGATGATGCCGATGCCATGGGACATGTGGCCAGAGGTAGATGATGCAGGGATGGACGCAGAGTACTCTGCGTACTGGGCAGAGCATCCATTTCCTAGGTTGACAGATCCGGCAGAGCCAGTGGATGGAGAGGGTGGAGGAGATGATGATGATGGAGGAGGGGATGCAGGTAGGGGCCGGCGGAGGCGGAGGGGAGTGGTGGGAGAGAGACGGGTAGCACCTCGGAGGGAGGGAGGTCAGGAGAGAGCAGCTCCAGTGGTGAGAGGACGGGGTGGACTGCCCCTACAGGTGCCAGCAGCACAGGGTCCCAGAGAGGGACAGAGACAGGTGCAGCCAGAGGGATAGAGACAGGTACAGCCACAGGTACCTATACAGGCACAGGGACAGGTGCAGGCAGAGGCACAGGGACAGGCACCTGTAGAGGAGGAGCCATAGGCAGGGACGGAGAGTGGAGACTCCGAGGAGGATGAGGTGCTTAGGCTGCGGGAGATCTGCCAGGGCCAGGCAGATGAGATTGAGGATTTGGTTCGAGAGAGGAACCACCTCAGGATCAGGGTCCGAGATACAGAGCGGGAGAGGGATCAGGCCATCTAGAGATATACCGAGGCCGAGACAGCTCTGAGGGCAGGTAGGCGGGCAGCAGAGGATGCAGGGGCAGGCTACGCATATGTTTTGCGAGCGGGAGAGGAGATCGCCTACTGGAGGGATCTATATTATGCAGCCATGCCAGCAGAGCAGCGGGCTAGGAGCTTCCAGAGGTCGTCGCGCACAGCGACGGCTACGGGAGGGAGCCGCAGGAGACAGGCATCCAGCGGTGGGGTTATGGGGCCTCCACCACCACCAGAGGGACAGGGGGATCCTGGGGCGGGTCCATCTATAGCTCAGACTCCGTCGAGGCGAGGTGGCTCCGAGGGAGGGAGTTCCTCATAGCTATAGTGGGCTCCCATTGTATCAGTAGATGTATCATTGTTGTATTGTAGACACCTGCGGGTGATTCTTTTGTAGCCATATGATTCTTTTGACATCATTGTATTATGACACATTTGATTATATATATGAGATGATTCATCTTTTGCGGCAGCTATATGCATGTGTGCCTTATGTGATGAAATGTTCTTATGTGATGCATGTTTTATGATATGGATGCTTATATGATGCAATGCCATATATTTTTGTTCTTTTATGTTGTATATGTGATGCATGATGCGAATGAAAATGTATGTGATGCAAATGAATATGATAATGCAAATGATTATTTACATAATGAAAATGTGAGATGTGCTAACATGTGTTGTATGCAGGATGTGATGCAATTATAATATCTATATGTATGAAATGCTTATATGTGGTGATGCAGGTGCAACTATATGAAATGCAAATGTTTTTTGGTGTGTCATTATACTCAGTCATGTGATAGCGGGCTACGCGGACTCGAGAAGGACAATGAAAGTCAATCAAGAAAGGGGGATGGAAGACAGAAGATATGAACGTGAAAGAGCTTCTTGTGCGTTATCATCATTGAGCTTTATTATGGCAGAATAGGTTATGACAATCGAGGCATATGTTCGGCCCAGAAAGTCATTGTACCTGTTTGCATGGAGATAAGACAGTCACAAACAAGGAATGCCCCAGTTCATACTAGACTCACAGTGTCCTCATATCCTTGGACAAGTCATAGCATTACTAAAAGACAATCCACAGACAGCAAATGCAAATAGGTGACGATACCTCATCCTCGCCTTTCTAGTCAAAGACATCCTGGAGATAGAATCTCTAGTCAAAGACATCCCCGAAAAGCTAAAAGACATGTCACCAAAAAGATAAAACCAAAAAAAAACCAAGACTCGACACCAACATCCACTGTAGTCCTCAAGTTTGTGTCTCTTGTCACTTGTTTAAGTCTTATTCGATTGTGGTCACGATGTTCACTTTCACAAAAAGGATAGATAGCACTGAACCATATGTTGTCTGAGTCTGTTGAAAGCTTTGATTTTGTTGAAGCCCATTGTTGCTGCTGTGTCTCATCTGAAACTGACTGATTCCATGAAACTGATACTTTATTGCGGAGAGGACGAAACCTTATTGCGGATCTGCGATGCAAAATGTTGCTTTATTGCGGATTACGCGCGGATAGACTGAAGAGAACTGAAAGAAACTGTACTCCTCGAAACATGTGATGTTCTCAGTTCCACACCCATTACTAGACGTAGGAATTGGCCGTAGTCACAGATAGGATCTGATTTATTATGGATGTAAAAGGGAGTGAAAAGGGGGGGGTTATGGATGGCTAACCAATCTTAGGTAGATCAATAACAAGCCATGATGGGAATGGGTCAGTTTATTGTGAGTGAATTGGTCGTGAGTGTGTGCGAAGTGAAAAGATGAAAGAGAATCCTGAAAGAGGGAGGAGCAAAGTCTCTACGCATGGCGCTGGTGACCTAGTTTTCACCATGGTACTTGCCCAGGGCGCCACCGAAGTGGTTTTCACCATTGGACGAAATTATTTCTCTTTACTTTTTTTGGATTTTCAATTTTTTTGTTGTCACAAGGCGCCTGTTTGCCAGGTTTTCACCAAGTAACAATTTTTTTGTTTTATAATTTTTTTTTTTTGTATTTTTGAATTTTTTTTGATTTTTTTGTATTTTTGAAATTAGGATACTCAAAAAGAGCTTATGTGTAGAACCTGCGAAGGTGCATGCTGTTGATAGGATCGTCCAAGGGTTCACCTTCTGTAGTTGAGAGCTAATATGCCCCAGATCCATATGCTGCTATGATGATGTAAGGACCCAGCCAGTTGGGTTCAAATTTGCCCTTCTTTTCTCTATCTTGCTGATTCTTGGGGTTCTCTCTGAGGACTAAGTCACCTACCTCAAATGTGCGAGGCTTGACCTTGTGATTGTAACTGCGACTCATTCGTTGTTGGTAAGCCTTGAGATGATTAAAAGCAGTGTGTCGTCGTTCCTCCAGCAGTTCTAGTTCTTGTAAGCGAGAGACCCTGTAGTCTTCATCGTTGATTATGTTTCTCAAGGAGACCCGTAAAGAAGGTAACTCGACCTCAATAGGCAGGATGGCTTCAGCGCCGTAGACAAGTGAGTAGGGTGTAGCTCCTGTAGGTGTGCGGACACTGGTACGATAGGCCCAAAGTGCGGGATTGAGTTGGACATGCCAGTTACGGCCAGCGTCGTCGACTGTCTTTTTAAGTATTTTGAGAATTGTTTTGTTAGACGCCTCAGCTTGGCCATTACCTTGGGGGTAATATGGTGTGGAGAAACGATGAGAGATATGGAAGCGCTCACAGAGTTCACGAACATCCTGATTCTTGAAAGGACGCCCGTTATCGGTGATAATGGAAGTAGGAATCCCGTATCGGCAAATGATGTAGTTCAGGATGAAAGTAGCGATTTGTTTCCCAGTAACTTGTGTGAGAGGCACGACTTCAATCCACTTTGTGAAATACTCTGTGGCTGTGATAATGAATTTATGTCCATTGGAAGAAGGAGGGTGAATCTTGCCTATGAGATCGAGTCCCCACTGACAAAAGGGCCAAGGAGATGCAAGTGGCTGTAGTTCTTGTGCTGGTGCGTGTATGAGGTCTCCATGAATTTGACACTGCTTACACCTCTTGACAAACTGATATGCATCTTTTTCCATAGTAGGCCAGTAGTATCCAGTCCTGATGAGTTTCTTGGCCAAGGTAGGACCACTAGTATGCGGACCACATATCCCTTCGTGCACTTCTCGTAACGCAATCTGAGCTTCGTCACTCTCTAAACATCTAAGGAGGGTGCCATCTAGACCTCGTCGGTATAGGATATCAGCTAGGATAACGTATCGGGAGGATTGGCGGATGAAAGTGCGGTGTTGGTTGTTCGATAAATCGGGAGGTAAGATGTTGTCGCGAAGGTATGTGAATATGGAACCATATAACTGGGATTCAGGACCGACAACACATATCATTTCCGTAGGAGTGATCTCATATGACGGAATCAGCAGGTTGTCAACCAGGAACTCATAACAGGTCTCATTTTGCGGTAGGTCAATGAGTGAAGCAATTGTAGCCATGGCATCAGCAGCGCGATTCTGTTCTCTTGGTATCTGCTCAAACTCTATCTTTGCAAAGTGTTGTTTCAGATCATCTACCAGTTGTTTGTAAGGCATTAGCTTTTCATCTTTTGTTTGATAATCATCAGTTGCTTGACGGATGACAAGTTGAGAATCGCCAAAAACACGAAGTTCTTGGATCTTCCACTGAACTGCAATTCTTAACCCAGTTGTTAATGCCTCGTATTCCGCTATATTGTTGGTGCAAGGAAATGATAAGCGGTATGACTTTGGTATAGAATCGCCTTGGGGAGTTATAAAGAGTATACCCGCTCCTGCCCCATGCTGTGTGTATGAGCCATCAAAGTATAGTTGCCATGGCTTTGCAGGTGATATTGTTAGAATGGACTCATCTGGAAATTCTGACTGTAGAGGAACATCATCTATCATGGGAGCATCTGCCAGTTGATCTGCAATGGCTTGTCCTTTTATGGCTTTTCTGTCCACGTATTCAATGTCGAATTCACTCAAAATCATTACCCACTTGGCCAGTCGCCCAGTAAGTGTAGCTTTGTTGAGCAGATATTTTAGTGGATCAATTCTGGCAATCAACTTGGTCTTGTGAGTGAGCATATAATGTCGTAATTTTTGTGAAGCGAAGACCACAGCGAGACATGCACGCTCAATTGGTGTGTAGTTGAGCTCGTATCCCACCAATGTGCGACTGATATAGTAGACTGCTTTTTCCTTGCCGTCAGGTATTTGCTGTGCTAGTAGTGCCCCCAGTGCTGTTGGAGTAGCTGATATGTAAAGTAGCAATGGTTGATTCGGAATTGGTGGCATCAAAACTGGCGGGTTCAAAAGATAGTCTTTAAGTGCCTGAAAAGCCTGTTGACAGTTCTCGTCCCATTTGAACTTAATGTTTTTGTGTAGCAGGTGCTGGAAAGGATTACACTTATCTGCAAGTTGTGCTATGAATCTTCGTATGGACTGGAGTCTCCCTTGTAAAGACCGAAGTTGACTGATATTCTTGGGTGGTGGCATGTCCAAGATAGCCTTGACTTTTGCTGGATCCGCTTCTATTCCTCTTTTAGACACAATGAATCCTAGGAGCTTCCCGGAGGTTACTCCAAAGACACATTTCTTTGGATTTAATCTTACCTTGTATTTTTCCAGCCTATCAAAAGCAACTGAAAGTATGTCCAAGTGTGTATTTCTGTCTATTGATTTAACCAAAAGGTCATCAACGTAATCTTCCACCTTTACATGCATGAGATCATGGAAGATAGTAGTCATGGCTCGTTGATACGTGGCACCTGCATTTTTCAGCCCAAAGGGCATGACATTCCAGCAGAAGGTTCCCCATGGACAAGTGAATGATGTTTTATGTTGATCTTCAGGTGCAATCCTGATCTGATTATATCCAGAGAATCCGTCCATTAAAGATAACATCTCATGGCCTGCTGTGAGATCAACAATTAAATCAATGTTTGGTAATGGGAAATCATCCTTCGGACAAGCCTTGTTGATATCCCTGAAGTCTGTACATATTCGGATGCTGCGATCTGGTTTGCTAACAGGTACTAAGTTGGAAATCCATTCGGGATAATCAATTGGGCGTATGAATCCGACATCTAGTAATTTCTCCAGCTCTGCCTTGACTAGCAATGCCACCTGTGGATGCATTTTCCTCAATTTCTGTTTTACTGGTTTTGCCCCCGGTTTGACTGTTAAATGATGCATTACTAAGTCGGGGTCTAGTCCAGGCATATCAGCATAAGACCATGCGAAGTTGACTTGTCGTTCCTTAAAGAAGCTTATGAACCTTGCTTTCTCGGCCTCTGTCAATGATTGAGCCAAAAATATGTTGTGTGGAACCTCTGCTGTACCAATGTTTGTCTTTATAGTCTCTTCTACCAACATGGATGATTTTTCCTCGTATGATGCTGGGAGAATGTCAAGCCTTCCATCTTCGGGCGCCTCAGAGAGGTTTTCACCCTCAGATACGTCCTTTCTTTTTACTTTTTTAGAGTCAGAGAGCGCCACAGTGTGGTTTTCGCCATAAGACCCTTGTTTTGTCTTTATTTTCACATTTTTGCGACTAGAAGGCCCGACACCCTCACCAAAGTATGCCATGTTATTTAGCTCTATGGCGTATCCTGCTTTATGGTCTCCAAGAGGAAGATCATCGCGAATGCCAAGATAATCAACAATAGCTTCGTCATTTTGAAATGTATCAATCTGTGGTGGTCCATCCTGATCCCAGTCAATGAGTTGGGGGTGAACGAGGGGAAGGTCTTTAGTGTTTTTAGAGTCCGCAAGGCTAATAGTGAAGATGTGGTTATATTCAGGTATGTCAAGGTAGTCATCGAGGTCGTCAATGGCACTCTCCTCATCAGTGTCGATCGTGAGTGAGTCCAAATTATCATCACTAGTAGCACCCTCAGGGACAGGTGTCCTCATCCTATGTAATCCTGACCTAGGGCCCTGAAACGAAGCTTGTGCGGGATCCTTATGGGTCGGTTCTTGACCAACTCTGAATTTCTTGTAAAACTCCTCCTCCTCTGTAGGTTCATCTGGCTCTCTAAATGTCTCATTAAGTTCATAATCGCTGGAGGATTTGTCTGAACCCCATTCCCACTCATTGGAGTCTGTGGAATAATTATCCTCTTGTTGAACTTCAGCCACTTTGACTCGCCATATCTGTTTTGTTCTCTTGTGTTGAATCTTGGGATTTAGAAAACCAAGCCCCTTAGAGCGTTCCCTTCTTGTAGTTAGCTCAGGTTGTAGAGGCTCCATGACACCTTCTTTGCGTAGTCCGAGAGGACTTTTTCCATCATACCCGAATCTCTGCAGAATTTTGAAACCTTTACCATAGTTTTCACAGGGTATTATAATTTGATCATGTGTATCATCTTCAGCGTCCTTATATAGCATTTTATATAAACTTTCTTCCTCTAGTTCGCCCCATTTTTGAAAGACGGTAGGATCCCATTTGAGGAGCATGATGGAGATTTGCTTATTAGGATGTGGTCTCCCATATTCCTTGGGGGAGTTCATGACTTGTCGTAAGAACATTGTTTGATTCAGAGTGTATTCTCCCATGCCTTTGTCTTGAAACTTGGCTCTAAGTTCACCTTGTTTGGATGTCGAGGGCTTTAATGACTCAGGATCAATGTATGTTGAAGAAGGAGTAGCCTCACGATTGCTGGGAATGATAATCTCAGTATGTGATCTCAAGTTATTGCAATATATGAATGGATTTGGATCACCATTGACCGTTACCTCGACTCCATTATGAGGAAATTTTATGCACTGATGGTATGTTGATGGGACCGCTCTCATTTCATGAATCCATGGACGTCCTAGCAATATGTTATACGTGAGGTCTAGATCCAGGACTTGACAAATCACGTCCTTTGTGACTGGCCCTATTCTTAATGGTAAGATGACTGTGCCCTTGGACGAACGCTCTTCATCATCATAAGCCTTAATAGTGATTTGGTTTGTAGCATTCACAGCTTTGTCAGAATATCCCAATTGTCTGATGGTGCTCAATGTACAAATATTAAGACCTGCTCCTCCATCTATCAGGACTCGTTTTATTCGGTGTTTATGTATGAAGGCTTCAATATGTAGAGGTGCATTGTGAGGCTGACTTATGGAGGCGTCATCGGCTTCTGTGAATGTGAGGGAGTGTGGAACGGATAGGTATCCCACCATGGCTTGAAACTGATCCACGTTTAGATCCGTAGGGACAGCAGTATCTCTCAAGGTTTTGTCAAGGACAGCTTTATGTGCAGGAGATATACGTAAGAGCTCAAGAATAGAGATGAGTGCGGGTGTTTTCCCTAATTGCTCTACAAGATCGTACTCAGGCTTAGTCGACGGAAGATTGGTATTCTTAGAAGAGGTTCCTGGCAATGTGATCTTACCTCGACGGGTTGTAACATGACATTCAGAGGTAGCTTCGGATGAAGATCCCACACCTTTTAGGATAATTTTAGGTCGCTGAGGAGGATTCTCAGGATTTTTATTTTTGATAGTAATGGTAGAAATATGATTGTCCATTGAGATGTGATTAATAGTGGAATCATAATTGTAATATGTTCTGGTGTAATTAGCTTGGTCATCTGTGACTTTGCCTTTTCCCTTGTCATGTTTCGGGAATGGTTCCTTAAACACCTCATGCTCTTGGTTAGATGAATGTCCCTCAATCTCAATATCTCCTCTGTCAATGAGATCTTGTACAATTTTTTTCAATCGATGGCAATTACTTGTCTTGTGACCCTTGCTTTTATGAAATTCGCAATATTCATCATCATTCCACCAATTCGGTTTTACCTTTGGTTCATATGGAGGAAAATCTGGGACCGTGATCACTTTGTTTGCTACAAGCTTTTTGAATACTGATTCAAGTGGTTCTCCCAATGGAGTGTACTTCCTTCGTGGTTTAGCAGCTGTTTGATTGTTCACTTGATTGTTGGTAGAATTTGATCCAGAAAAGATGAACTTTGGTCTCACTGTGTTGGCATCAACAACACCATCATTAACTGTGTTCTTGTTCTTATTCCAAAACTTTGGTTTGTCCTTTCCCTTAAAGTCCTCTTTGTTTTCTTTGAATAGTTTGATAACTCCTTGTTCAATCAAGACCTTTTCTGTTGCTAGGCCCTTTTCAATGACATCCTTAAATGTAGACAAACAAGCTTTTCTGAGATCATAACCAATAGCCTTGTTAACATTTTGTGTGAACATTTCCACCATTTGTTTTTGCGGGATTTCACAAGAGCATCTGCTAGCTAAGTTTCTCCATCTTTGTAAAAATGACGCAAAAGATTCTCCTTCTTTTTGTTTCGTATTGCACAAGGTAGTAACTGAGACATCTGTTTCAATGTTGTAAGAGAAATGCTGAATGAATGCCTCTGCTAAGTCACCCCATGACTTAATACCAGGAGGTAATTGAGAAAACCATTCCATCGCTTGATCTCCTAAGCTCTGTGGGAACAACCTCATTAAGTATGTTTCTTCTGCCGCTACCTCAATGCAAGCTGTGAAGAATTGTCTTATGTGTGCCTTGGGATCTCCTCTCCCTCTATATTTGTCAAATTTCGGTGTTGCAAAGTGCGGAGGAAACGGAGGCATTGGAATGCTCTTATCAAAGGGATAAGGGCATATATCTCTCATAGTATATGTGGGTTTTGATGTGCCCATGTCTTCCACTTTCTTTTGTAGATCTCTAATTTGTTGCTCCAAATTATTTTTGGGAGGAGATGGATTTCTTGTAGCATATCCCATGTTTGAAACACCCATTTGAGGAGGAGCTTGTTGCATGTATGGATGATACTGATCGTAGACATGTCCATATGGAGGTCGATATTGTTGCGACATGTATGGAGCACTTGGCATAACTTCTTGTTGAGGGACCCCATATCTGTTTTGTGTATATAAACCATATTCAATGGGCCTTTCATTTTCCATTGTGTTGCCCCCAATTTTGGCATGAGGTCTTCTTGTGTCAAAATTTTGAGGAAGTCCTTGAGTATCCATTTGTCTTGGTTGACCCATATCTTGAGCATGTGTTTGAACATAAGGCCTCCATGATGGTCTTTGAGTGTAAGTATCATGCATTTGAGCTTGTGTATGTGGGATTGCTGGTTTCTGAAGCAAAACTGATGGTGACTCCGGCATCATATTATTTGGTCCTCCACTATTAGGTTGAGTTTTTTGTGAAGGTCTACTTTCCATAAGTTGAGATAAGTCAAAATCATGTGGTATTTTAGCTCCACTTTGTGCCATCATGTTTAGAAAGTATTGACGATCTCTCCTCATTATCTCTTCAACCAATCTATTGAATTGAGGGTCCATTATAGATTCTTGTATGTCTGCTGATAGTATTGAAGAATTGTCCACATTATCATTGTGTGTAGCATTGTGTATAGCGTTTGCGCTTTCCATATTTGGATTGTGTCTATAAACATTCATGTCTGGTAATGTAGTGTGCTCAGGATTGTAGAAGACATCATTGTCATACTCATAAGAACTCATGTTTACGGGCCCTTGAGCTTCTTTAGCTTTTCTCCTAGATTTTTGAAGACGGGTTTCAACCATGAACTAGGTGTTAGACCAATATGTGAGAGACTTAGACGAAAATGACAAGAGTATGTAAGACCAAGAGTTGTATGGAGTGTAAATGAATCTGAAGTTTACTTGCAATGTCCAAAGTGTAAGACCAAGTATGTATGTTGTAGAGTAGGTGTGACTTCCAAAGAGAGGATAGTTTCTCTTGATGAGGTAAGCTGACCTTGACTCTAAGTAAGACCAAATGAGACCCAAAGGTAAGAAACCTTGATGAGGGACCACTTAGCAAAGTGTTGTAGTATGTAGTGTGTTGACAAAGTATAGTGAGGACAAGCAAGTGACCTTTTGACTCAAGTTTAGACAAGTATGAATGTAAAATGAGGTATGAAGCAATGATGGACTGTGTAAGACCTTAGAACAGGCTGAATACTAGATGAAACCTGAAGAGATAACCTAGGAAGCTCAAGTGTGCCGAAACTGATTTCTTTGTTTGCTTGACTGTTAAACTTTTTTCAAATCCTGACACAGACGCCTCTGTATACTTCACAGACGCGGTTTGAAGACACAGACGCTATTCTGTTTGACACAAACGTGATTCTGAGATTTCCTGTTGATGTTTGCTAAGACTGTAACAGTTTTTGCAATTGTGGACACAGACGCGCCTGTATACTTCACAGACGCGATTTCCAGACACAGACGTGTCTCTGTTCGACACAGACGCTGATAAAAACACAGACGCTATTCTGTACTTCACAGACGCGTTTATCAGACACAGACGCGGTTTTAACAGACACAGACGCGTTTCTGTAACCTTAGTGCAATCTTTCCTATCTGTGAATTTGTTTTGCTGTGACCAAATCTGATTTTTCGACTGTTTTTCGTGACAAGAGGACACAGTGTTGATGACCCAATGTTTGCAGACTGTTTAGACTCCAAAAAGTGTGTTGTTTGATGTAAAAAGTTTTTGCATACACTTGAAGACACAAAAGACACAATGTTTTGCTGTTTTGTCTTGATTGTTTGAATGTTTATCATAAGTCAAGCACAATTCTTATGGCTGGCCAGGACAATAATTGTTGATCCCACATGGGGTTTTACCCCCGAGGCTACGCTATTCAGAGCGGATACTTAGATGCTTGACCTCACTGGCTCCACCCTCGGCACTCACTTCTCGGGTCAGCCAAGCATCAGTCCCCATGAAAACTCCCCATGGCGAACTTTGTATCTCTACTAAGAACCGTATGTGTGTGGGCCGCTACCAGAGGTCCGACCTCCTGCCTCAACAACTAGAAGGATTTGGGCATCTAAAACAATGAGGTACTAGTAAGGGCATCCGCTCGTGTGGCCATACATGCGGCACTTTCAGCTCTGTAAATACAGAAGGCTCCCAGCCGGTAGGGGTTACGCCCTACAAATGATCAAATAAATTTGATCAAACGGGTTTATGGGGAGACATAGTGTCGGTATGAACTAATCAGCACACGTTATTCATAGTTTTCACCATGAATACATTTGATTATAGTGGCTTGGAAGAAGATGGCTTTTCTTTTGCTACCACTTGGGTCGTTCTCTTCTCACTAGTAGTCCTAATGACCACACGGGAAGACAGGTCCTCTAAAGAATAAACAAAAAGAGCCTATTGCTCAAGACACAAAAGACAATGGTTCAATTTTAGTGCACCAATTGAAGTGTTTGCTAAGCTATGAAGACAAGGCACACAAATAAAATTACAAAACCCTAGCTAAGGCCCTGCAACAAAATTGTTAGTAGTTTGGGTTGTTTCAAATGATAACCCCTTCCTGCAAGCACACAAGTTAGGTAAATTTTAAGAAAACCCAAAAAGACTTTGTGAAAAGGGGCCTTCAACAAAAACGTATTTGCCTCCAAAGCAAGCTGCACAAACCAGGTTAGCTAGATCTGCAAAGGTTAGCCAAAAATAAACCAGATCTGAAACCCTAAGTACAAAATCCGAAAACCCGAATCAAAAAAACTTGAAAAAAAATTGCAAAACAGAATGCACAGACGCTGTTATACCAGACACAGACGCGGTTCTGTGATTCGCAGACGTGATTTCAGAACACAGACGCCTTTTTATTCTGCAGACGCGATCAGATGGTTTACAGACGCGATTAGGGATCACAGACGCGATTCGGGATCACAGACGCGACTTTCGGAAACCTGCAAAAATAGAAAATGACAGCAACACAGACGCGATAAAAGATATCACAGACGCCTCTGAAATACAAAAACGCGATCCGAACACTCGCAGACGCGGAAAAAACCTAAAATGTCATCGAAATCGTCCGATCTGCAACTTCAAAAAATGCAAAAATCTGCAACAAAAATGTTAAATGCAAAGGGACAAGAGTCCCACCGGGCGTGCCAAAATGTATATGGTGAAAATGGATAGCAATAAACAACAATATTGAAAGACTAAAATGGATTCAACCACCAAACCCTAGCCTAACAATGAACAAAGATCCACCATAACATATGAAGATAACCTAAAACAATGCAAAATAACTCAAAATCACAAAGATTATACCATCACATGTCCACTAGGGTTTTGATCTCCATTCTTCCTATCTCCATTGATCTTGTTTGATATGCTTGCTCTCAGATTTTTATGTGCACAAGAGCTCAATAAAGAACGGAATGTGGTTGCAAGTAGGATCGTAGTGTAGCCAAGTACTCCAAAATTAGTCATTAGGGTTTTGGTAATGAAGAAAGCATCTCCTTAAATAGAAGACACAATAGAAAATGGAGGGTTAAGATTGAGAGGTGTAAAAAGAGAGGTCGGCTAGGATTAGAGGGTAGGTATAAGAAATACCAAAATAATGAAAGAGGTAGGTAGTGTAGGAAATAAGAGATGAATGACATGTGTCATGTGTAGAAAAAGATAATGAATTAATTAAATAAATAGAGATTTATTTAATTAATAGAAGAAGTAGGACAATTAAATAAATAAAATATTTATTTAATTTAGGAAAGGGATAATTTAAATAAATAAATGTATTTATTTAAATGAGAAATAAGGCTAGAAGAGGATAAATGAATTAATTAAATAAATAAGAATTTATTTAATTAATAGAAGAATTAGGCTTAGATAATTAAATAAATAAAATATTTATTTAATTAGACATGACAATTTTGAGTGTCTACAAGGATGAATATGGTCAAAACAATAAATGTTTGGGGGGACAAGTTTGAAATAACCATAAATGGTTATGTAAGAGCCATAAATGGTCATGTAAGAGCCATTAGTGGTCTTGGAAGACTTTGGTGGTTAATTTGTTGAACACACAAAGCATTAAATGTTTTTCAAAGACTTTGGAGTATTTGAGAAGTGACTCCATTTTGCTTAGGAATGTGACAATAATTAGGGGATGGATTAGGCTAATTAGGAAGGGGTTAGAAGAATCTAGAAGGGGATTAGATTTTGCAAGTGGATTTGGTGGGTGAGGGAAAATAGGATTTTATTAAAATAAAAATTCATTTATTTCAATAAATGTGTGCAAGTTGCATTTGTAGGAAAATGCAAGTTGGGGGGGGATAATGATTTAAATAAATGTTTTATTTAATTTATTTAAAAGAGGAATAGGGGGATTTAATTAAATAAATAGATTTTATTTATTTAATTGATTGGAATTTGATTTAATGAATTAATTAAAATAAATTGAATAATTTATTTAATTAATAGAAGAATGTTTGGGGATGAATTAATTAAATATTAATTTAATTAACTGATGGCTAGTGGATTTTTAATCAAATAAATACGAAATATTCATTTAATTAAAATGGACATATTTGTGTGACTACCTTTGCCCCTCTTTGAGATGGTGCGGTTTATCGTGTCGTTTCAAGGAAAGAAAAACTGGTGTGAAGAAATGCCCCATAAAATGTAAATTTAATGGGTGGTATGCCCCCTCGAGAGATGGGCCGAAAAATGTCAAAAATTTGGGTGATCTCTCAAAAAAGAATGAAAATTGGCAGGGTGTTTAGAAGAGAAGAAGTTAGAACTAATGATGAAAGAATGGGAGAAAATGGAGTGAATATGAAGAAACAACAAACCAGCGAGTACCCTAAGGTCATGTAAGAGATACATAGCAGATGTAGTGTGGGGTTTGGATTGATGTCATACAATTGATCAAAATTGGTTGGACAATCTGGTGCAATCGGTTTAATTGCCCTGGTCAAGTCAAAGCGTGACAGTTGATGTCAGTTGGTCGCTTGGACATGATAAAGTCTGAGTAAATGAATCAAAGTGACCTGATGTGACTTAGACAATTGATGTAATTGCCCGATGAAGTCAAGGTATATGAAGCAAAATACTCGTTGAGACATAGACAATTGATGTAATTGTCCGATGTGATTGTGTTTGATTGGTTGATCAATTGATAGTGTGTGCATGTGATGGATGGTTGTGGGGAATCATGGCAACCCCATTGAGACTAGGTCATTATGATAAATGCTTGATGTAGTCTAGGATTACCATAATCGATTACCTATTGAGACCCGAAGATACTTGATCAGAGTATCTATTGATAGTCTAGGTGTGTGTGAGTTGATGTACCTGTGCAGACATAGTAACTTGCTTGGCTTATTGGATGACTTAGCATATGAAATACAATCCCTCCTTTTTAGAGATGGATGGTGATGAACGTGGCTTGATTGGGTTGACTGGGAAATGATGTAGGGTATGTGATGTTGATTATCGAGATGGGGAGGGTGGGGGGGTTCGATGTTAGATAGAAGAAATGGAGGACCTATGGCTCATTCCTATGGAAGAAGAGGAAAATAGAGTATGCATTATTATGACTATGTATGCATGATATGCAGCTATTATTAATGTATGGATGGGTGGAATGCAATGAAATGCAATATATACATATGAGATGAGATGACGATCCATAGTGCTCTATTTCCATCATTGAGCTTTAAAATGTTGGAAGAGAAAACAAGCATCTTGACATAATGATTCAAGATGACCTGAGTATTCCTTACATGGATTTTAATATAGCAAGTTAATACAAGCAACTTGATATAATGGATCAAGTTGACCAGAGTATTGCTTACAGAACAGACAAGGATTATCTCCGTTCATGTGTGACTTGGATCATCCTCCTTGATCTTAGTCTGATCATATCCTGAGACAAGTGCATACCGTACTAAGAGATAAAAACCTTTATCCAATTTGGATGAGGAGGAACCAAAGAATGAGCATGGTACCTGCAAACAAACAGTATATACATAAAGAATAAAGAATAAGGATCCTTGGTAATGGTTCATGCTCATATGGTCGAGGTATACACTGTAGTCAGCAAGCCATAGTGATCTATGACTGTATTTTTGGCACAAGATCACGTAGCTTGGCGAACTTCCCACATAGACACCATTAGTACATGCCCCAAAAATTCATCGAAAAAATGCACCAAAGATACACAAACAATGTTGAAAGATCCCGATACAGATAAATGAATGATTGTACTCACAAATACACCAAGTATTTGATAGCTTAACATAATTTTCTTGTCAAAGAAAACGTCACTTTTGTCTTTGTTTTGGGTAAGGAAGGATGCATCCTTGTTGAAGACAGTTTTGAGTGTTAATGTTGATTGTGTGGTTTGATTGGTAAATGGTCATCGTGTGAGTAGTTTGTCAATGTTTGTTTTGGTATCTGCGCGGATGAGTATGTACAAAGTGTTACCATGTTTTTGTGTTATTTTTCGATGTTTTCTGATGTTTTTGGATTTTGTATTGTTTTGAATGTTTTTGGTATTTTGTTGAGACATTTTCCAATGTTTTTGGTATTTTGATGATTGCTTGAATGAAGAACTTAATGAATCATAAGACAATGTAGAATCCACTTTCATCAATAGGTTAAAGGCATTGCCCCCAGTTTTAGAAATGACTATGAAAAAGCGGGATGCAAGATGTATGGAGTACTATCATAATTACAGATGAATAACAAGCCATGGTTTTGGATGGATGGATGTATGTATGAAATAGATGTGATCGCAACAAGTCTGAAAGACAATGGAGCCATAGCCTTTACGAGTGGTGCCTGTTTGCCAAGTTTTCACCATCGCACTTACCCAAGGTGCCACTGGAGTGGTTGTTCACCGTTTGGATGCATGATTTTTCTTTACTTTTTGCAATGTTTTTGTATTTTCTTTAGGACATTTTTCTGAATGTTTTTGGTATTTTTCTGGTATGCAGGGGAGCCTGATGCTCTGTACAGCTTAGGTATAAAACCGTTTTAGGTGCATGCTGTTGATTGGATCTGCAAGCGGTTCTCCTTCTAATGTAGCCAACTGATATGCCCCAGACCCGAACACAGCAGTGACAACATATGGGCCCAGCCAGTTTGATTCAAACTTGCCCTGATGTTCTTTGTTTGGTTGGTTGCGAGGATTCTCTCGTAGAACAAGATCGCCTACCTCAAATGTATGAGATCTAACTCGGTGATTATAGCTTCTGCTCATGCACTGCTGATAGGCTTTGAGGTGATTGTATGCAGCTTGTTGCTTCTCATCGAGTAACTCTAAGTCTTGGAGGCATGAGACTCTGTACACTTCATCATTGATGAGATTGTGCAAGGAAACCCGTAATGATGGTATCTCAACCTCAATAGGTAAGATAGCTTCGGTGCCATAGACCAATGAGTAGGGAGTTGCGCCTGTTGGGGTTCGAATGCTAGTTCGATATGCCCATAGCGCTGGATTTAGTTGAACATGCCAATCATGATCGGCCTCATTGACTGTCTTCTTTAGGATCCTCAATATGTTTTTATTCGATGCTTTGGCCTGACCATTGCCTTGTGGGTGGTAGGGAGTGGAAAAGTGGTGTTGGATATGAAATTTCTCACAAAGTTTGTGGACATCCTGATTTTTGAAAGGAAGACCGTTATCTGTGATGATGGACATGGGCACACCATACCGGCAGATGATGTAGTTGAGGATGAAGGAGGTGATCTGCTTGCCGGTGACTTGGGTAAGTGGAACAACTTCGATCCACTTTGTGAAATATTCGGTGGCGGTAATAATGAATTTATGGCCATTGGATGAAGATGGATGAATCTTACCCACAAGGTCAAGGCCCCATTGACAAAAAGGCCATGGTGTTGTGATTGGTTGCAGTTCCTGGGCTGGTGCATGTATCAGGTCACCATGAACTTGACATTTCTTGCATTTTCTAACAAAGTAGTAGGAATCCTTTTCCATAGATGGCCAATAGTATCCATTGCGCAGGAGTTTCTTGGCGAGTGATGGACCACTTGAATGAGACTCGCAAATTCCCTCATGGACGTCTTCCAAAGCTTTTGTTATCTCATCTTGTTCCAGACATCGAAGGAGAGTACCATCAAGACTGCGGCGGTATAAGGTTTCAGCAATAATGGTATATCGAGCAGTTTGGCAAATGAAGGTTTTACGTTGGTTATTGGATTGGTTGGGAGGAAGGGTGTGATCATGGAGATAGGTGTAAAATTCACCATACCATGGGGATTCAGAACTGACAAGGTGACATATCATTTCGGATTCGGGGATATCATAAGCGGGAATCCAAAGCTGTTTGACCAAGAACTCATAGCGTGTTGAACTCTATGGAAGATCTAGTAGAGATACGATGGTAGCCATGGCGTCAGCAGCTCGATTCTGATCTCTTGGTATCTGCTCAAAAGTGAGAGTAGTAAATGATGTCTTTAGAGTGTCCACCTTTTTCTTATATGGCATGAGTTTATCATCTTTGGTCTGATATTCATCGGTTGCTTGTTGAATGACTAGTTGGGAGTCGCCATAGACTTGTAGTTCTTGTAATTTCCATTGTACAGCTAACCTGAGTCCTGTGATCAAGGCCTCATACTCTGCGATGTTGTTGGTGCATGGAAATGTGAGCCTGTAAGACTTCGGGATGCTGTCACCTTGGGGTGTGATAAACAAAATGCCTGCCCTTGAGCCATGCCTAGTGTATGAACCATCAAAGTATAGTTTCCATGGTTGTGTTGTTGTGATCATGAATATCTCTTCATCTGGAAAATTGGAAATGAGAGGATGATCGCCTATGAGAGGTGCATCAGCCAACTGATCTGCAATAACTTGACCTTTGATATCTTTACGGTCTATATACTCGATGTCAAATTCACTTAGAATCATTACCCATTTGGCCAAGCGACCTGTCAATGCTGCTTTGCTGAGTAAATACTTGAGTGGATCAATCTTTGCAATGAGTTGTACCTTATGTGTTAACAGATAGCGCCTCAGTTTAGTGGCTGCTAAGATTACTGCTAGGCAAGATCACTCAATAGGTGTATAATTGAGTTCATAGCCCACCAGTGTGCGAGAGATGTAGTAAACAACACACTCTTTCCCTTCTGCATTATGTTGTGCCAGTAGTACACCCAATGCTGTACTTGTTGCTGAGATATAGAGTAACAACGGTCTACTTGGATCTGGTGGCATCAGCAATGGTGGATTCATGAGATAGTCTTTAGGCATCTGAAATGCTTGTTGGCATCGGGCATCCCACTGAAAATGGATGTTCTTGTGTAGCAGGTGTGTGAATGGGTGACACTTATCAGCCAATTGTGCAATGAATCTTCGGATGGATTGAAGTCGTCCTTGTAATGTCCTTAGCTGACTGATATTCTTTGGAGGTGGCATATCCATGATTGCCTGAACCTTTGCTGGATCGACCTCAATGCCTTTGATTGAGACAATGTATCCTAGAAGTTTCCCGGAGGTTACTCCAAAGACACATTTCTTTGGGTTAAGTCGCACATGGTAATGTTCTAGTCTATCAAAGATTTAATCTAAGATGTGGAGATGCCCTTCTCTGGTGAGTGATTTTGTTAGTAAGTCATCAACATAATCTTCCATCATAGTATGCATCATGTCATGGAAGATGGTGGTCATTGCTCTTTGATAGGTTGCTCCTGCATTTTTGAGACCGAAAGGCATTACATTCCAGCAATATGTGCCCCATGGACAGGTGAAGGTTGTCTTATGTTGATCTTTTGGTGTGATCTTTATCTGATTGTATCCTGAAAAGCCATCCATAAGTGAAAGCATGGCATGTCCTACTGTCAGATCCACTATGATGTCAATATTTGGAAGGGGGAAGTCATCCTTAGGATAGGCCTTATTCAAATCTCTAAAGTCAGGACAAATGCGGATGCCCCCTTTTGGTTTGCCGACAGGCACAATATTGGAGATCCATTCTGCATAATCAATTGGTCTAATGAAACCAACATCTAGGAGTTTCTTGAGTTCTGTTTTGACTAGGACTGCAATCTGAGGATGCATCTTACGAAGCTTCTGCTTGACAAGTTTGGCTCCTTCTGCTATGGTAAGTTTGGTCTAATTAATAGAAGAATGTTTGGGGATGAATTAATTAAATATTAATTTAATTAACTGATGGCTAGTGGATTTTTAATCAAATAAATACGAAATATTCATTTAATTAAAATGGACAGATTTGTGTGACTACAGTTATTATACTATTTTTTCTCTAAGTTCATTGAGATATTTTCATATTAGTTATTTCATATTGCTTAAATCATTTAGCTTAATATTGCTTAAATCATGTTAGATTAATCTTGCATTCATCTAGCTTAAATCGATGCTCATATAGATAAAAATCCTTCGTTTAGGTGTTGTCTAGTCATTGGATAGCTTAGCAATCTGAGAGCAATCTAAACTCGCATCTATTAGAAGGCAATGGGTCATTTTGTTATGGTTTTATTGTTCATTGATTATTGATTTACTAACCATGCATGTAATGACTTGATTGAAGTGTTGTGCTTGTAGATACTATCATGCCCAAACTTTTTGGGTGAAACATTTTGGTATCAGAGCCCTAGGTTCATACACTGGTGAACATGGGCTACATTCATAACTTAGTTGAAAAAAAACTATGGCTTGAAGTATAACACCTAGGTGGAAACTTGTGATATAATAAAGTGAAACATAAGTGAAAATTCTTTTAAATCAACAGATCAACAAATATCAATTCAAGGTGTTCCAAAGGTCACTAAAAGCCCTGAATTTGAAACTTATTAGTCAAAATATTTATGACTTAAATAAAACCTTAAAGGGTGCGAAATTTTCAATTATTAATTTATAAGAAGTGTTTTCGGTGTTTAATCACAGAATTTAGCTCTTTAGTACTTATGGGGTTACCATTCACTTGGAACCTAAACGCAATAATTGCCCTAATCAAATCAAGTATGAGGAGTTAATCTTTCAATAAAATACCTCTAATGGTAACTAAAGGAATGCCATCCATCAAGATATGTTCTTGACATGGCAAATCAGGCGAGATAATTAGACCTTAGATGAAGGCACCATAAACAAGATAAATAAGATCAAGATAGTTCAAGTTAAGTTTTAAGCTATGTGAAATTATGATGGTTAAAAAGATCAAGGCCGCCATTGGAGACATAAATAAAGAAGAGTTAAAAGGGAACTCTTGTAAATCTCAGATAGAAGCATTGACCTATCCTAATGACTAGGTACCTTAAGAATGTGGTCATGTTAGATTTCTTATTAAGAGTATTTGTTAGACAATGGATGTAGCAATATAGTGGAGCTAGAGTTGGATAACCCTGTAGATAAGAACTCAAATTGATGAATGAAAATTCCCTTGATTAGAAAACCCTAGTAATACTATAGGTGAGTTAAATAAGGAGAAAGGAGGCATGAACTTCTTGGGTGAAAAACACGTATTTGCAATAAACCCTAAGTTCATCCATGGTTATATTATTGGGGAAACAAGCAAGTAAAACCTCAACTATTTCCTTTATGGGAAGATAATCTAGAGGAAAGTAAATAATGGAAGAGAGAGTAGAGTTGATTTGGGAATTGAACAAAAATCTCCATTGAAGTACAAGGAGTATAAAGGTATTAGGATCTTATAATCTAGAAATGTGTAACTAGTTTTCATTCATAAACTAAGAAGGAAAGTGCAACCCAATCATGGTTAGTCGCTAGGTACAAAACAATATCTAACACAATTTAACTACTAGGCACAATCGAAGAAGCTTTGCAAAATATGGCACTCAAGTGTGAAAGTATACGAAAACATCAAGTATGGGTGAAGCAACATGTGGATGGAAATGGCTTATGGAAAGAGAGAATAACAGTAATATAATACCAAAGATTTAATGCGAATTAGTTGGCAGTATAAAATATTTTAAAAGAACATTGATAAGGAGCCAAATTATGTGGTTAGCTAAGGGAGAACTTGGAAATTATGGGAGTCTTAAGACATTGATAATTGGTGGACATCCTTATGTTATATCGTAATAGGATAACTGGGTATTAGGACGGTAAGATGGTTTATTTAGATCAAGGAGATCGAAGGATGTGATAGGCTGGAAACGGGCTAGTAAGTAATTATAAACAAGTAATAAGGAATGAGATAACTTCCCTTCTACTAAATTTTATTAAAAGGATGGGTGTTGGCCACTTTTCGAGTGCACCACCCCTTGATTTTATAATTGCATAAGTGAAGTAGGAGAGGATAAGTCCACTCTCCCAGTTGTTGAAATATGTCATGAAATGTGTGGGTACAAATTGTTGTCAACTGTTATCAACCTTACTTGACAATAATTCCACCCCAAATAGCTCTTAACCTTAAGTGTTAGTAATTTGGCAACGAGCTCCTAGCTAATGAAGGAAAGTGAATGTTAAAGGTGAAAATACAAAGAGTAACATAAGGTGCTAAGAAAAAAAATGATGTCCCTAGTAAAACCATGTGATACAAATCCTAAGTGTCTCTAAGAAAACAAGTGTCAAATTTTGTACCGAACTACCAACCATGTGTGTAAGACATGAAAGTGTCGATGCTTGAGCTACCACGTAACATTGAGTCAGGGTTTAGCATATTAAGATAATTAATGGAAGTCCAAGGGGAATGGACAGAGAATGGTAGAGTTAGGGCAATCACCTGTTAGATATAATTAAGGTTGTTAATAACCCTAAATCAGAAAGTGTTGTTAGAAATAGTAAGCACGTGAAGTTTAAAATGAAACATGATCTATTAAACGATTGTGATTCCTTGTGTATAAGAATTTATTTCATAAATCAATAAAGGATTATAAAGAATCTAAGAATCTCAAGAGTCTAATAATCACTTCCTAACACACTTAGGACGTGTGATCTTGGGTGATGTGATGTGGTTACTCCCTATAGCATGGCTAGTATGGTCATCTTGTTTCGAGTTTGATGCGACATTATTTATTTGATTTCCTTTGAATAGCATTTCGTGACCTAGGGGCTAGTACTTCCTATTTATTTTTATTATTTTTTTTTATGATGAAGGACCACTAAATTTATGTTTCATTTTATTTGAGCTATGGCACTTGCCATGTTTCTAGTTTCAATATCTTTCAATTGGCGGCATTTTTTCTTCTTTTATTGGACTTGGCAGAAGTAACTTGTATTTTGATCTTGTAAAGTGTCAAAGTGGTCATTTTGATGGTTGATATAACTATCCCTAGCGATGTGATTTGTGTAAATGTCTATCATATTTGTTGAACCACTGATAGTGTGTCAAGGGAGAATACCTCAAGGAGTGAAATTAGGCACAAAGAATTAACAAAGGATGTATGTTATCAAATTAAGGTAAATGAAGGAATATCCTCCTAAGTAAAATTAATAGCGAGTAATCTGAAAGAGGAAAATTTATAACAATAGTGTGACCTAGACCTAATGAATTGTGAAAGTAATGATTGTGTAGGGAGATAATTGTGTGGATGATATCTAAAATAAGTATTAATAATTTCCATCACTTCCTTAGAATGGGATTGTTATGTACCTTAATCTATGGGAATTGCGAATAATGCACCCTATGAAACTTAAACCTTGGAGCCTAATCAAAACATTATAAACCCTAGTGGTAGAAAACTACCCTATATAAGGGCGGAATTGAAGAACCTAAATTTGATTTTGCCTTGTCACCTAAGAAAGTTGGAAGAAATTATGCACCTAGGATGGGTTAACAAATGGTTTATTAACACCCTAATGAGGTGCCTGGTTGTAGAGTAAGTAGATTCATTGTGGATAAGTGTGATGTCAATTTTCTTAAGTAACATGCATGGATGAGAATGCAGTAGGATAAACATGCTTTTAGACAAATCCTAAACAAGGTAGAACTCCTATAAATTCAATATGTGTAACCTATATTGTGGAAGTTTGATGTGTGTTTGGATGGTGCATTAATGTAAGTTGTTGAAAGATAGAACTTTGCAAACACCTACCTGAGATCGAAGGGAAATGTAATTAAAATACTAAGAATTTAACCTTGTGAAGATAGTAAGTTAATTACAATAATAAGTTGATTTTGGTATTTCATCCTTCTAGTAGGCAAGTTACGATTCTGAGTAACTCATTGAAATTGTGGGAAATGTTATGTCCCTACTTCATAATTCTACTCATGTGACTTCCAGGAGTAAGTCAAACTCTAGGGGAGGAGTATGTAAGGCCTTCCCCAAACCAAGCTTTGTTTAACTTAGTTGACCATGTTTGACCCTATTAATAAATGCTTTATAAATCAATAGAATGGACTGTTTAACATATATTGAATATATAAATATATTTTAACTAGAAATATAAATAAATATATTTCATGCACAAACATATGTTGAATATATAAATGTCTATCATATATAAATATATTCATGCACAAACATATATTGAATATATAAATATATTTTAACTAGAAATATAAATAAATATATTTTGGATGTTTATTGAAATTTAGAACTATCTACACTATGCAATATGTATATATATTTTTTTTCTTTTTTTAAAACTTTTTAACAGATTGATCTAAATAATCAGATTTAATCCCCTGTAATTTAAAAAAAAAAGAATTAAATACCATAAATCCGAGATAGCCTATTTAACTGTAGATTTAATTTTTGTAATTAATTAACTAACAGAGTTAAGCAACTATATAGATATGTTAATTTTAAAAATTAGATAAACCATTTAATTCCAGATTTTAATTTCTGCAAACAAGTAAAATGACAAAATTAAATAAACTTAAAACAACAACTATACTTAGATTAGAAAGTAATGAAGTAAATCTTAGGAATAGACACGTTATATTTCTTTTTGTTTGATTTATTTTCTGCAATTAACTAAAAGGAAAATGACAGAGTTTAATACCTTTAGAAATTTCATTAAATTTAGAATTATTTAGTCTATTCTTAGAGATATGCAAGAGGAAGATAAACAAAACTTTTTATTTTCAGAATAAACATGCATGCAAGCATTAAAATCTCAAGAACAATGCAAACTGATACTCAATGAAATCTTTTCATTTATGTAATATTAAATTAATAGAAATAATGCATTTATTTAAGGCATTTTTAGAATACAATATAGACATTATTACAAGAGGGTGAAATACCCAAACTAGTCCCTCATTCCTATTAAATGAGGACTACAATTAAATTAGATACATCTTCTTTCCTAGATGGGTACAACATATAGTTTCTTTTTACATTTCTACACTTATAATATCAATTACTCTATTTCCAAATCTTTTTCTGCAAACAATTAAAAACAACAACTTCTACTTGCCCTTTTCTTTTCTCCCAACCACTTGCAAGTAAATCAAAATACTATGACCATGGAGTGCTCACCTCCCAACCTAGGCTAACTAGTAGCCACCCCTGAGCTTGGAGAACGAAGCCCTAGACAGGTAACACACATGCAAACACAAAAGACAAGGGAAAACACAATCTCAAACACAATCCCAACCCAGGCTACACTGCACCACACATTTGTGATGTCTTTTCAAGGGTGGTAGTGGACCAAGTACCCTGAGGAGACTGCAAGTATGGTAAAACATATAGCCACCTCATGGCAAACCAAATACATCAAGTATAACAACCCTACATTCCTTATGCCCCCCAAGGCATTCATGTCTTATTTCCCTCTTTATGACCCCCAATGCATAAACAAGCCATGCAGCAAGGGTCACATAAAATCCCTTGTGATCACTCTCATAATGAGAGCCTCTCACTCGAGGGTTGTCACTTCTACCACCCACAAGACCATCCTCTCTCCCAAGAGTAGGAGGTCTTGATTACTCCCAAAACACATACATTGCATAAGCACCAAACACCAATTAAATTTCCAAGAATTACATGCAGGAAAATAAGTCTTTTACACAAGCATTTATTTCAAAACAACATGCAATAGGAAAACGTTAAAAGAAAGGTAGAACCAACCTTAAACTGCCCAAAGGTATGCTAGTTTTGTTGAGGATGAGCAGCCCAATTCCACAAGTCTTTTCTTTCTACACTTGGCCAAATTCCCCATCCCAAATCTATCTTTTTTTTTTTTTTTCAAAATTCTTTGTCTCCAAAAATGGAGAGTGGGTGATTACCCACAAAATCTCCCTTTCTTGCTTAAGAAGACACTGATCAGAGTTCTCACCAGTTTCTAAAACTGAAAAGGAAGGTAAGGTAAAATGGGAAAGGGAACTTTCATTCAAAAAGGAAGGTTAACAACTTAGCTCAAGCCTTCTAATTTCGATTTTCGCACAACTTAGAAAAGCCACTTTTTAGGGTGTCTAAATGGTCACATGAGAGTTGAAACATGCCAAAAATTACTCCTAACCTTTAGGTATACCTTATGGGCTTTAGGAAACCCTAATAAACTACCCCTAGGAGTCCATTTAACCCTTTTTAAACCCCTCTGAAGTTAATTTTTGGGTCAAACCTAAGTTGACTACCCCAAAGATTCTCTACTTAAGGCAATTATAGAATCACACTAAATTTAATTGAAAAAGCTATAGTTAAACAATTCCCTCCAAGAGACAAATTTAAAAACTCAAACATAAATCAACACGTGTCAAGTGACACAAAGAAAATACTTTTACAAAATTGCACATGAAATCTTGTCTCTTGTTGGATTTAAATAAATCAAATAAATAACATTTAACACACATGCATCATTTACTATTGCGAATAAAATACGACACAAAGGGGGTGTTGTCTCTCCAAATAGACAACCCCTGGTTTTATGAACATACATAGGTCTAGTTTTGGCTCTCCATAATATTTCCATGGTCACATGGATATCTTTTCCTACGCCACTCAAATACACATTAGTAATTTCTAATAACCTCATATAATATTAAACACATGAATTAGAATACACATCAAACACTTCGCATACAATTTACATTTGAACAATTAAATATATCTCATACCCAAATAAATCCACATAAGCAATTATCATAATTCTCGTAATTTTGGTCCACACATAAAACATACATCCTAATTCTATCATCATAATAAAGTCCTGCAAATCCAATAATGACATACATCGTCTCCAATTTATCCTATTCTAGAATCATATAGAGTTCTATATCATAAAGCATATAAATGAAGCATCAACATCCATCGATGTTATCCAATCATGGAATCATATAAGTTCTACATCCAGACATAGCTGACATACTTTAAATCAAGATTATCCAATCAATGGATCTTTTAGGATTTCAAATTCATAACACATCAAAATGTACACCACAAGGTGCAATAACTCTATAACTTGGTTCAATTACTTTTCTCACCAATCTATCTGTCTAACACAGTCCATTCTATTGATTTATAAAGCATTTATTAATAGGGTCAAACATGGTCAACTAAGTTAAAAAAAGCTTGGTTTGGGGAAGGCCTTACAAATACAGATTCTTAGTCCACTTTTCACACACACATTTCTGGTGCCCACCGTGAGGCAGAAAACTACTTTTTTGGTCTCAAAAATCATTATTTTTATCTGCAGGTTTCGTTCGTACAGTCTCTACGAAATATCATACGAGTAGTTTTACTGCATCGTGTGACATTATATTGAAGCCTACAGTTTATCATATGAAACAAGATTATATCCTGTTAATTGTCGTACGAATTAGAATATGGACTCATACGACACACTGTTTCTACTGTCTTATGTCATTCTTTATTGATTTCTGACTCGTACGATAAAAGTGTTCTATCGTTCCACTTTATGAGGATTGTCGTATGATTCTGTTTTCTGATAGATTAAAAACAGATTACTTTTTAGGGTTTTTCTTGGATTAAATTTTGATTATGCTAACGGTGACCCTGAATTATCTTTTGTCTGTCTAAGATTTTCACAGCCTAACTAGTTTCTTGCAGGACGCTTGTCAAAGAATTTATCAATCAAACATACGGCTATCAAAGATTTAAAAACAACATGACTACTGATACGTTGTTTTTGCAGGTTGCCTAAAAGAGAAATCAATCAAACATCATGTATTCTTTAATTTTTCTAGGCACCTAACTTGCTATCTGGGTAATGAACAAATCTGTCTTCTATGCCTTTTTGGAAACTTCTGAGAGGTAGGAGAGTATGCTCTTGTCTTTCTAAGACAATCAAAAATCTAGACCCTTGAGGCTTTTTCTTTGTTTGAGATTTGTACATCTTTAGCAAGCTTGCCCTCCCGAGGGGTTGAAAAACTCTTAAAGCCGTTATGGCTAGTGTGAGGGGAACAACCTAAGTGGGAACAACTAAATGCCAAGTACTCCAACCCACTAGAAAATAAACATGATTTGATGAAAATCAAGTCAACGGCAATGCTCAGGAATAGCTCTCTTCAGTACCTTCGGGTATATTAAACCTTGGTTTTCAAGGCTGGGAGACCTCTTAATTGAGTTTATACCTCGACGCACTAAACGAAACCCTTACTAGATCCATTTAAAATTAGAAGCTACCTAATTCATCTTTGAAAGGTTGATAATCTTTGTGCAAGAGAGATAGTAACTCTCTCAAGACACTTGTCGTATCGTGCCCCCATTAGCATTTGGATTCGGCTAATATGACATTGAGAATCCATTGCGTGAGACTCAACAGCCATATTTTGATTAGCTATTGGGTGTGTACCTAAGTCAGCAAGCAAAGGTTTTCTTCTCTAAGCCAACTTCCATAGGCTTTGCATGTTGTGATTGGAGTTACTATTCATACTGTGTGTTTTCTGTGTTTTCATTCCTCCCACTGAAACTGAAATACTAAAACTGGAGAAAACAAATCAACAAACTCAATGATCAAAACTATGTCCGTGTCACAAACTAGTCTATCTTGGTCAAAAATCAGTCCATTTCAGAATTGGTCATACTCAGTTGTCATACCCAGCCATAAAAAAAACTCAGAATTTTAGTCTCTAAACTGTGAACAGTCATACAAGTCTGGTAAATTGTCATCCTGCATCATATCCTATGTTGTACGAGTCTACTAAATTATCATCCTAAGCTCAATCCTCTATCGTATGAAACCCAGTAGTCTGTCGTTTCAAGCCAAATCCTGTGTCATACGAGACATAACTGAACATAATCATTTGTCATTCGAGACCTACCCATTTGTCGTACAGTACTAGGCAGCAACTCGTACAAAACAGAATTGTTGTCATCCTTAACCTATTATACTATCATACGGTCTTAGAAATATAGTCGTACAAGTCTCTGATTTTTGCCAGTCTAGAACAGTCAAACCTGTCCAAAATAGTCTACAGTGAGCCTAAAACTAGTTATCATCCTCCTAAGCATAAAGAACCTTGATAGTGTACCTCTGTCATTGTGTTGCACGATTTTGTCAATCATCTTTAAGCTAGTTCAAATAAACATATTATCAAACCTAAGTTAACTTATAAAATGTCTTACACAAGATAGATCATTCCTGAAACCAGACCAGATCTTAGTAACTTCTCTCAAACACTACGTTAAATGAACTACTAGCTACAATTTGATCTTGACTTCTGCAACACATCTCGCTCTCGGTCATGTCGGTTAGAAATGCCTATTCAAACCAGAAGCTCTCACAACAAAATAGACAAAGCAAAAGAAACACCCTTTTCGACCAACAATAATCTATTCTACAAAGAAAATCCTTTTTACAATAAACCGTCCTCATCACAGATACCAGTTTATGACATACCAATCTTTGGTCAGCCCTTATCTCCCACCATGTCTGGAGAAAGGCAGGAAAGAGAAGCTAGTAAATGAGACACTCATGATGACTTTAGCAATCATGCCAATGACAATGATTCCTCATCAACTAAATCTGAACTTCCTAAACCTCCTGAAGTTGAAGTACATAGATGTCAGAATGATTAAGAATTCCAAAAAATGATGAAGGTCATCATGGGAAAAGAAGACTATTTCCTAGAATTAGCAAAGAAAGGTGCCAAACTCCCTACTGGTTATAATGTGGAGGCCCTCATCGCTAAAGAGGAAGAGACACCATGGGGAAAAATAAGCAAACAAATGCAAGCATTACAAACTGCGGTCACAAAAATAGAAAACAAAGATAAAATGCCAAAACAATATTCTATGGACACAATATGCCCATTCCCATTTGACAAAAACCTTTACATGTCTCCATTTCCTTCATGAGTTGAGATCCCAAAATTTGACAAATATGATGGTACCTTAGATCCTCAAGATCATGTCAGAGAATTTTGTGTTGCTTGTATGGAGTTCATACACGATCAAAGATACCTCATGCGCCTTTTCCCAAGGAGTTTAGGGGGTCAAGCCATAGAATGGTTCTCAAGTCTACCCAATGGGATAAAAACATTTGAAGAACTAATCCAACTATTTTTGCAACAATACTCATACAACATTCAACATCCTATGACTATGATAGATCTTTGTAATACTAAACAAAAAACAAGGGAGCCTTTTCTCACTTTCCTCCAATGTTGGAGAAGGATGTTCTCTAGGTATCCACGACCTATCCCAGACTCTGACAAAATGGATATATTTGTCAACAACTTGGTCCCAAAACTGAAATACAGTATACAAATGAAGTACACCCATCATTTAACAAAATGGTAGATAATGCTATTCGGATGGAAGATGTTCTCATAAAGAAAGGGGATATCTCACTTTGGAAGGACACACAACAACCTTCTAACTCTTAAGAAAAGAGTAAATACTGGAAATATGGAAAAGATAGCAACAAGAATGTCGTTAATGATGGAGTGGTCGATACTATCCAAGAAAAAACAAAATCCACAATATTTAACTTGGCCAGTGGCACGCAAGCACTCAAGGTAGCTGAAGCTACAACAGAGAATCCCCCAAAGAAAACAAGAGAGTAGTTTAAAGACAAACCTTGGGTTTCAAAGCCTAAGCGTGATTTTACTCCTCTAGATGAATCATATGAATTAGCTTTCAAAACCTTATTGGCAAATAATTTGATAACATTTCTAGACAATTCTAGACCATATGACCCAGAAATTAGACCTAGATGGTGGAGAGAAAATGAATACTGCGACTATCATCGGAACAAGGGACATAACATAAACAACTGCATGAAACTTCGACATGAAATCCAAGATATCATTGACATGGGCAAGATTGTTGTTGGAAATAACGCAACTAATGCTGATCATAAGGCCTTTAAAGATCCCTTACCCAGTTATGAACAAGGAGATTCCTCAAAATCCAAGGGAGGAGCTAGAGTCAATTATACCTACACTAACAACGATAATGTGATCAACATGATTGAATTTGTTCAACCCAAATACTACAATGTGATCATAGTCCAGAATCACCAAAGTCAAGCACAAACTGCTAATGCTGTGACTCGCTCTTAAAGGAAGATTTCTCTCCCAGGAGCTAGTTCCTCAACTTTCAATCAAACAACATCAAATCTACCAAATAGACAAACAGACACAATCATGGCTAAATCAAAACAACTAGCTTCATCGTCTTCTCCTAGTTATAGTATTATTAAATAATTGAAGAGGACCGATGCTCAAATCTCCATTTTAGAACTGCTTAAGATCTCTTCTGCTCATAAAGAGGTCCTGGACAAGGCTCTACTTACCACTAGTGTCCCTAAAGATTTAGACGTAGATTAGTTTCAATCTATGTTAGGTCACTTGACCTCACCTCATTACCTCACTTTCTCTGAAGAAGATGATAACTCACTGAGTCATCCACATAACCAGCCATTACATATTGAAGCCATGATCCATAAACACCGTGTTAAACATGTTTTGATAGATGGATGCGCTGGGTTGAATATTTGTACCTACAATCTATTGACACGGCTGGGATTTTTTGAAAATGTTATTGATCCAACAAAGAAGATAACAATCAAGGCTTATGATGAAGAAGAAAGAACTTCTAAGGCACTGGTATTATTACCAATCATAGTAGGACCTGTGGAAAGAGATGTCATTTTTCAAGTTCTGGATCTTCATCTTTCATACATCTTACTAGGCAGGCCATGGATTCATGAAATGAAAGTAGTACCATCTACGTATCATCAATGCCTGAAATTTCCTTATAATGGAGTAGAAGTCAGTATTCCTACTGATACAAGCTATACTTGCAATACATTAACGCAGGGTGTTGATACTTTTGTTCCTAATAATAGAGCAACTTTTGCAGCTGAAAGTTCAGAATCTTTGCTGAAAGATTTGCAAAAAAATTGAAAATTACAAACATTGGCATGGATGGCTACAAGATGGAGCCTATAATCTCACTAATGTCTCTTCCTCCATCACCAAGACAGTCGGGAAAACCATCAGAGGTTATGAAGCCACAAATTTCAACTCCAAAAGTCATTTATGATGGCACCTTTATACAGTCCTTTACTTCTATTGTAGGTGAAATAGAAGGAGATGATGTCCTCAAATTACTTTTCAAATAAGACAGTGCAAATAAAGAAATACAACATTGTGAGATTTCTTCGACACAATATGGTCTAGGCTATAAGATGCTTCAATGCATGGGATATTTAGGTGCTGGTTCTCTAGGAAAGCGTCAACAGGGTATTGTTGAACCCATTTAGTTACAAACTAAGTCTGTCAATGATAAAGCTGGACTGGGATATGATCCAAGAAAGAAATCAGATCAGAAGCATATGCCTCACCATCAATGTAAGTGGAAGAAAAGGATACTACCTCTAACAATACAAGAGATTAATACTCACCAAACTAAGGAAGAGTGTGACGCTGAACAACAAGAATTTCCCACCCAGAGAGAGGAAACAAATGGTAATCAAGTTCCAGTTATATCAGCTATAATACCACAGGAAGTAGAAGTTCTAGAGGATATGAGAGGCAAAGTATATAGAATCAGAGATTTGTTTGCACCACTCAAAGTTCTAGTCACATATACTGACAGACAATAAGTAGATGATTCAGAAACTAATTCAAACGAGTATGAATGGGGTCCAGACCACATCTTAGATACATCTACTACAAAAATGCTTGAAGAATCCAGTGATATCACAAATAACGCACAAGAGCTAATACGCCTTAGAATGAAAAAGGAAATAGAAGAAATCAAACTAAGAAGACAATAAGACTATGAACGACATCTAGAGAAAGATCGGAGACAAGCAATTTCTTCACCTACCAACTCTCCTAATGAGATAGGACAAATTAGGTATGGAACTAAAAAGGAAGAATTAGAAGCTATAGAAACTGAACCAGTCATCAGTCCAGAAGAAGCTGAATGGAATAGATGACAAGGATTAACATAACCATCAAAGTCATGTCCACAAGTGTGTCAAATACAAGCAATCAATGAACCAAATCACGAAGGAACTTGTAACATCAAAGATTTAGGTGTTGATACTATATATACCTTTACTAAGCCACTTGAAGATGAGTCAGCAACTTCATCCTATGACTCTGATGACTCAGACAAGAGCTCTATTTATAACAACAACTATTCAACAATGCATTATGACTACTCTATCATGAATGATGAGATATTGTCTACTGTCACACCACGATATGTAGTCCAGTTTGAAGTAGGTGACTATGCTAGAAGTAGGTCGATTGGGTTAGGTCCAATGAATACTAACATGAATTTTGATAATCATGCCGTAACTCTTCCTGGTCTTGAGACACATATGAAAGGCAGTCTTCTAGAACTTGACTAGTCAGTTCGAAGCCATGATGATATTACCATGAACTCCCTTGAGCCAGTTCCAACCTTATCCTTAATGCATCTGGAACTGATTGATTGTATTATTTATAACCAACCCTTGAATGTACCTACTTTTTCCAATGACTATACATTATCCTACCATCTCAATGCAATTGAACCCATGTACTCTTCCACCAGTGAACAAAATAAAAACATGACTGAAGCAGATATCAAGTTTCTTAGTCGCAAAAATAAGAAAAATAAAAATAAAAGATCTGATGGCAAAAACCACATTGTGGCGGTGTTAAACTCTAAAAAAGAGAAAATAAAGGGTGTACCTAAAGGTGAAAACCTCTCTGAGGCACTTGAAGGTGAGATACTTGATATACTACCAAGTCATTTTCAAGAGAGATCTTCCATATTGATCAAGCCAACTCAGCCAGTAAACATTGGGAGTCAAGAGATGCCACACATCATTCATTTAGCTCAATCACTATCAGCATAAGAGTTATAAGACTTTAGCAACCTTTTTTTAGAAAAGATGATCAACTTTGCATGGACATACTCAGATATACCGGGACTAGATCCTTATCTCATCATGCATCATCTCTCTATTATACCAGGAGTTAAACTAGTCAAGCAAAAGCTCCGTAAGATGCATCCCCATGTGGCACTGTTAGTCAAGGCTGAACTAGAGAAGTTGCTGAAAGCTGAATTTATTAGAGCTATAGACTACGCATAATGGATATCAAATATAGTACCTGTATCAAAAGCAAACAAATCTATTAGAGTTTGCATGGACTTTAGTGATCTCAACAAGGCATGTCTGAAAGATGATTTTTCATTGCCCAACATTGACATGATAGTAGATATGACTGCTGGATATGAGATGTATTCATTAATAGATGGATTCTCTGGTTACAATCAGATCAAGATAGCACTTGAAGATCAAGAAAAGACAACTTTCACATGTGCATGGGGAACCTTCTGCTGGAATGTTTTGTCATTCAGTCCAAAGAACGTAGGAGCAACTTACCAAAGAGCAGTAACCACTATCTTCCATGATATGATGCATAAAAACATGGAAGATTATGTTGATGACACCCTAGTAAAAACCATGAAGAGATCTACACATATTCAAGAGCTAGGCCTCATACTAGATAGAATGGAAAGATTCAAGCTCAGATTAAATCCTAAAAAGTGTGCCTTTGGAGTAACATTAGGAAAATTGCTTGGTTACATAATTTCAAAAAAAGGAATTGAGGTTGACCCTGAAAAGGTCCAAGCTATAATGGAAATGCCTCCACCCAATAATATCAATCAGATGAGAAGTTTACAAGGCCGTCTTCAGTCAATAAGGCATTTTATATCTCAGCTAATAAACAAAGCTCAACCCTTCACGAAGGTATTAAGGAAAGGGATTCAATACAAATGGGATACATATTGTGAATGACATTTACAAAAAATCAAAGAATATCTCTCTAATCCACCCATATTAATGCCACCGATTCAAGGTAAGCCACTGATCCTGTACATATTAGCTACAGATACTTCACTGGGGGCACTTCTGGCACAACAGGATGACAATAAAAAGGAACGAGCTATCTACTACATCAACAGAACATTGGTGTCATATGAAATAAATTACACTATAATAGAGAAATCATGCTTAGCATTGGTCTTTGCATCACAAAAATTAAGGCACTATATGTTGGTACACTCTATTAAGCTGGTAGCTAAGATTGATCCACTCAAATATCTTCTCAGTAAAGCAACGCTTATAGAAAGACTTGCCAAATGGGTCATGGTCCTTACAGAATTTGACATTGAATATGTGGAACGTACAACCATCAAAGGATAGGTTATTGCAGACCAACTTGCTGAGGCTCCACTTGAAGACAATCAACCTCTGCATATAGAATTCCTAGATGAATCAATCATGCACCTTACTGAACAATCATGGAAGATGTTCTTTGATGGGTCTTTCACTCAACATGGTTCTGGTGCCAAGATACTTTTTATTACTCCTCAGAAATACTCAATTCTAAAAGCTTACAAGATTCTCTTCTCTTGCACAAACAACATTGCAGAATATGAAGCTTTGGTAAACAGGATCAAGCTGGCCATCGAGTGGAAGATTGCTGAATTACACATCTATGGAGGTTCTCAACTCATTATCAACCAAATCAATGATCTATATCAGAAAAGAGATGATAAACTGATGCCTTATAAGAGCATGGTGGATGATCTCAAGAAATACTTTACCTCTGTATCATTTCAGTAGATCCCCAGAACAACAAATAGAGCAGCAGATGCAATGGCCACTTTGGCATCTATACCACAACTACAGGAGTCTAATTTTTGCTTTGAATTCCTGGTGGAAGAGTTACATTACCCTGCCTATGATTCTCCCAATTCCTAGGTAGTATGTTCTATTATTGGACACGACTCATCTTGTTATAGCTACATTTACTCTTACTTGCGTGACCAAGTTGTCCCTACCAATCTTTCTCGAAATGAAAAAAGGAACCTAATCCAAAATGCGTCATGGTATGTCATCATTGCTAATGACCTATTCAGGTGAGGTTTAGATAATACTTTGCTTAGATTTCTAGAAACTAAGGAGTCCCAACGTGCATTATCCGAGGTTCATGAAGGTGTTTGTGGATCCCATTCAAATGGTCTAACTTTAGCACGAAAACTACTAAGGGATGGCTACTATTGGCCAGAAATGGAGAAAGAAACTATAAAGTTTACTAAAGCCTATGAAAAGTGTCAATTGCATGGGCACCTTATACACGCTCCAGCAAGGGATCTCATACCATTTGTGACACACTGGCCCTTTTAGCAGTGGGCATTTGATCTAATAGGCCAAATATGTCCTACATCATCTAACAGACAAATTTATTATCACTGCCACTGAGTACTTCACTAAGGGGGTAGAAGTGGTTCCACTCATCAAAGCAACTGGCAAACAAGTGGCTCTCTTTATTCTTAATTATATCATTTGTAGGTATGGTATACCTTCATCCATTATAACTGACAATGGATGACAATTCAAGAACAAAGATCTGGACAAACTCTATGAGAAATTAAAAATCAAACAACACTGGTCCTCGGTATATTACCCTCAAGGTAATGGATAAGAAAAGGCATCTAACAAAAACCTACTGACTATCTTGCATAGAATAGTGAACAAATCTGGGAAGGATTGACATCTGCAACTCAATCCTGCATTGTGGGCTTATAGAACAAGTATCAGAACACCTACTGGGGCTGCACCTTTCTCTTTGGTCTATGGGTCCGAAGTAGTATTACCTATTGAAGTAGAAATACCATCTCTAAGAGTTTCCTTGCAAGGTCTTGTTACTGATGAAGACTATAGAATATCTAGATTGCAAGAGCTCGAATTGCTGGATGAGCATCGACAAGTGGCATTTGATCATCTTAGAGTATATCAGAAGAGAATGTCTAGAGGATATAACAAAAAGATTCGACACCGAGAATTTCAGGTTGGCGACTTAGTTCTAAGAGAAAATCTTAAAAATCAACAGTTTCGAGACAACAAAGGGAAGTTTGAACCCAACTGGCTGGGTCCCTATATCATTACTACAGCTTTTGGCTCTGGTGCTTATCAACTCTCAACATCGGAAGGAGACTAGCTCCATGAACTGATTAACACTATCCATCTGAAGAAATTCTTCACCTAAATATTCTCTCCTCCAGCAGCTTATACAGCGAAAAAGTCCTGAAAAAAAATCTAAAAAATCTGAAAAAGTCTTGAAAAAAAAATCCTCAAAAAAATCAGAAAAAGTCCTGAAAAAAATCCTAAAAATCAAAAATCATCCTGAAGAAATTCAAAAAAAGAAAAAGAAAAAGCAAAACAGAAGAAAAAAAGGAAAAAAGAGAGAAAATGCCCTGGTAAACAGGCACCTTGGTAAAAAAAAAAAAAATATATATATATATATATATATGAATCTCTGTCAAGTAGGTGAAAACCTAGCAAACAAGTGCCTCTTGTACTCAAGCACTCCATCTATCAACGCAACGTTGGCATTCCCGCTTTCATGCATCTTTAATTTCGCTTGTACATATCTTTTAGTCACTTTTGTGACATCCTGGTTCGTTGGAACCCTCATGGCTTGAAACCCATCAATGTCCTAGTCTTAGGTAATCAACAAGAGCACATTACATGTCCTAAGAAGTATCAACCAAGTCAACCTTACGTTAGTGAAACCTAGTCGTCCACTCCGAGTCAGTTACCTGTCTCCTGACTACTGAAGAGTTTTATCACTGAGTTAACAAGCAAAACAACAAAACTGAAAACAATCACTAAACAGTTTGAGCTATGAATGAAAAATTTCTTTGTGTGTTGTCTTTTATATTGGTTTTCGATTATTATTCCCTCTGAGTAACTTGAGGAAGTCTATCTTGACTAAGAGGAGCAAGGATTGGGGGCATAATATCTTCTTTGTTTTCTACTTGTAGGAATGATCCCAATGATTTGGAAACATCTAAATTAGCTGGGTGTCTGTGATAAGAGCCTTCACATCAAGGTGGAATCGCCTCACATACCTTGACTCTGTTTATTTGAATGCTATAGGGAGGTTCCCATCATTCCTTTGTTCGTTTTGAGGGAATTTCTTTATCATGCAATCCGAGTCCTTGTGAAATCTGTCCAAAGATATGAACGTAAAAAAAGGTCATTGCAGACAAGATCATTAATACTGCACATGAAAAGAAATGAACTCTACTCTGCTTGCTATAATTGTAAAATGCTCAATGATGACAATTAAACTTTTCAAAATCTAGTGACTAGGTTTAGGTTGCATTTTGCATCTCATTTTGCATTTCATTCTGCATTTTGTGATTTTAGAGTGATTTCGGTATGGTAACACTAATCTCTGTATCGTCCGAATGAGAGTTGGAAGCTTCATCATTTCTTCGCTAAATGGTCTCTTTTCATCATTTCTCTGATTGAGTACTTGTGTTTTGAGATGTTAGCCACATACATAAACATTTAATATAAATTCATACATTCACTATCATTCATTTGCATTCATCTTATTGCATAGAAAAATGAAAAATTTGCATTACTCATTTTTCATTCACATTCATTTATTTGCATATGAAAAGAGAGAAAAATAGACATTCATATTCCATTTGCATTGCATACATTCATGCTGAAAATAAATGCATACATATAGAATAAAGCATATAAAAGACATCTCATAATCAAATCAACACAAGTACGATGAAGTCAAATCGGGTCTCGTATATATATATATCATGTCAAGTCTAAGAGTACAAAATGATGTCGAATGACATATACAAACTCTCATTGGAGCAAGAATCATATAGGCTACAAAAAAATGGGTGTGTCTACAAAAAATATCTGAGCTACAAAAAGAAATAATCTAGCTCGCACCCTCTCCCTCATCGCCTAGTGGAGGAGGAGGATCCTGATGCCTGGGATCCTCTCGAGGCACCCGAGCTCCCTCTGATCATGCCATATACTATGAGTAGGGTATCACCTATTGCACAACATGAATTGCAACACTATATGCTACAACATAGTAGGGTGCCCTACTAGTCTGGTGGAGGACCTCCTGTCATAGGGGCTCTATCTCTTCTCTCATCTCTACTCTCAGCGCTACGATCTGGCGATCACGCTCGGTCCTCACCTCGGCAAGCTGGCGATCCTGCTTGGCCCTCAACTTGGCCAACTACCGGACCTATCTTAGAGCTGCTCGCTCCTCCTTGGTCCCACCTAATCTCACTCCTACTCCTCCTAGGGATCCACCCTCATCCCTCTACTATCCACCCTCAGCAGGCACCCTGCTGCTGCTAGCACCAGGGTCACCACCTATCTGTCGTGGAGCCTCAGCTCTTTGTGCCTGTCCCTACCTATGACCCTGCCTGTGGCCCTATCCCGATCCCTATGCTGGTGTGGGGGAATCATCCTCAACATCATCAATACAAGGAGCCTACTCACCCAGATCTCTAAATCACGGGAACAGATGCTGAGAAAATAATCTCTATATTGGGGCAATACCCCCGCATCCGCTACATCATCCATGTAATCCCACCTCAGGTGGTGTAAACCAGTTAGCTCCTGCATCACCAAAGCATAAGACAACTGCAGAGACCATCCTTGTCTCTACTCATCTGCATACCGCGCATAAGCTATGTACTCTTGCGACATCCCCTGAGGCCAGCCATACTGCCTCATCACTCGAGAAATGACAAATCGCTCCATAATGGTCTGCGACCTCCCGATCAGTGGGTGTGTAACAAAAAGGTCCCTGTGAACTATCCGCTAGTCATCCCAAGGCTCCAAACCTCTGTACGGTCTCCATACAATGGCTATCAAGTCATCTAGCTGTAGTCTCCAAAAATTTATCTTGCCTAGATGGGGCTATGTAATATATCTGGCATACCTATATATAATCGGTTGCCCGAGCTCTCTACTGTCATCTACTATGGGCCGACAAATGGGAAGATGCTCCCTGTTGGTATTTTGGTATGGTTTTGTCATTGATGTCAACACCTACTGGAACACTAGCACTTTGGAGATCCAACAACATTGACCGACAAGCAAGTAACTATTGCACAGTTACTGGTATATGGTTCACTGGTAGGATATATGGTTCACTGGCAGGATATAATGATCACCAGCACTTGGAATGATATGAAAGACACTTGGTAATGTCGAAGACATCGTATGGACACTTTGTTTTGAAGAATTAATCATTGGTGTATTCATATTTGCATATTTGCTTTTACTGACAAATAGGTCTAGGGTTACATTGGGTTACACTGGCAGGTTTATCTTTTCTAGATCAGCAGGGCACGCTATGGAGATGATTTATTATTGTTGTAAATGCATTAAGCCGACATGTTCAATCGGTTATTGCATTGGATATTATATTGTTTGTAAAATATTTTTATTGTAATATCTTGTAGAGCCGACCTACTAAAATTGGTCTTAGGGTATGGTATAAATGTAAGATCTTATTTGTAAGATCGAATGTGTGAATGCGAGAAAAAGAATTGTGAGAAGGTATATGCGAGATTAAGAAGAGGTATACATGAAGACATCATTTGAAGGTGAAGCTAGGTTTTTGTAGAAGCATATCAGCATTACACGGGTACTGAATCCAGCATATGAAGATGCTATTTTGTGCAGTACATTCTTATTGGATTTAACCATCCAACTGTAGTCAGTGTGACTTCCATTTTGTGATTGAGCAGTGAGCTCTAGGCTATTGGCCTTTCTGCATGTGCAGACCCCATTTATGTACACTTACTATCTATAGTAGTATCATCTGATTGTGGGTAAGGTTTCCCACCATGGTTTTTCCCCTTACAGGGTTTCCACATACAAATATTGGTGTCATGTGTTGTGGATGACTTTATGTTTATGTTTCATGCATTAATCTTTACCGGTATATCAATTTACTGTTGACATTGTCTACCGACATACTTAACTGGTTTATCGGTATTAAGCATTAAGTTGGTTAATTGGTTTTTGGTTTGAATTTATTAGACAACTAATTCACCCCACCCCCCCGCCCCCTTCTCAGTTGTCTCCGGGACCTAACAATTGGTATCAGAGCCTAGTCCTCTTTTGTAGAAGTTTAAAAACTTGAGGAGATCCAATGACTACTAATTACTTCAGGAAGGACAGTCCTAAACTTGATGGAACCAACTATGGGATATGGAAGATCAGGATGGAGACACATCTGAATTGCATTGGTAAAGACATCTAAGAAGTTACAAAGAATGGTTATACTACTTTTGTAGCTGGTCAAACTTCTCCAACTACCTTAGCTAAAGATGAAGAGAATGATTGCAAAGCAAGAGAAGCACTTTTGAGTGCATTATCATATCAACAAATCGTGGGATTATCAGATAGGTCTACTGCTAAAGCTATTTTTGATCATTTGGAAACACTAAATGAAGGAGATTCCATAGTCAAGATTGTAAAACTTGAAAGCTTTCGAGTCAGGTATGAACATCTGAAAATGGAAGAAGATGAAATAATTTCTGCTTTTATGGAAAGAGTAAATGAAATTGTTTTAGGTATTAAATGTTGTGGAGGAACCTTGAGTGAGGATGAAATTGTTTCAAAATTTTTAAGAGGATAGCCACCGGCATATAAAATGAAGGTTACTGCTATAAATGAGTTGAGAACAATGCCTAATACATTAGTAACTAGGGATACATTGATTGGAAAACTTTCAGCCTTTGAAATTGAGGAATTTGGTCCTGTTGCTACTATGAAGATTGATTTGGCCTTTAAAGAATCAACATCATCTGTTCCATCATTTGACAAATCAAACTGGAAAGCCTTTTATGCAAGAGAACTTGAAGAAACTAGGAAGGAGAATGAAGAACTTGAAGAACTTGAAGCACTATTTGCAAGAAAAATGCCAAAAGGTCCAATTGGAAGTAAGTATGAAGGTAAAGCACCCTTTAAATGTTTCAATTACAATAAGATTGGTCATATGGCTTCGACATGCCCTGATAGACATGCTAGACTAAGAGAAGAAGCTAGAAGGACATACAAGCCTAATCCTGAATATCAGAAATACAGATTTAAGAAGAACAAAGACAAATCTTGTTACATTGCTGATGAAGGTGTGATTGATGATTCTGATAAGGATCCAGCAAACAATGGATGGGTTTTTGTTGTTATAACAGAAGATCAACCGACACCTACTACTCAACCGGTAGATCAAGCCCTAGCAGCTAAAGTGTAAGTAAAGGATGAATGGATCATTGACTCAGGATGGTCACATCACATGATAGGAGACAAAGGTAAATTCTTGAACTTTCAAGAATACAATGGAGGTTTAGTAAGATTTGGAGATGACAAAGCCTGTTCAATCAAAGGTAAGGGTTCAATATCTCTTGATGGTAAGCATAACACTAACAATGTCTACTATGTTGAAGGATTAAAGCATAATCTCTTAAGTGTTGGTCAATTAGTTGAGAAAGGATTTCAGTTACAATTTAAAAATGGAAAATGCAAAATCATGAATATAACTGGTTTGGAAATTGCAACCGGTAATCAGACTAGAGGTAATATCTTTCATTTGAATAACAGTCAAAAGGCATGCTTGATTGCACATATAGATGAAAGTTGGTTATGGCATAAGAGACTATGTCATGTAAACTTTGATTGCATGGTTAAAATCAATACTTCTAAGGTAGTTAGAGATCTACCTAAAATTGTGAAACCTCAGAATACAATTTGTAAGGAATGTCAATTTGGAAAACAAGTTAGAGCTAGTTTCAAAAGTATTCCAGAACAATCCAATAATGCTCTTGATTTAATTCACACTGATTTATGTGGTCCAGCTAGAACTAAAAGCTTACAAAGTGATAGATATTTCATGCTAATTATTGATGACTATTCTAGAATGTGTTGGGTTACTTTTCTCAGAGAAAAATCAGAAGCACTTGGAAAGCTCAAACTGTTCAAAGCAATGGTTGAAAATGAAACCGGTAAGAAAATCAAATGTTTAAGATCAGATCAAGGAGGAGAACTCACATCTAAAGACTTTAATACATTTTGTGAAGTGAATGGAATCAGAAGACAATTATCAGCACCTCGGACACCACAGTAGAATGGAGTTGTTGAAAGGAAAAACAAAACTATCTTGGATGCAACAAGAAGTATGTTATCTGAAGCAAATCTACCACATGTGTATTGGAGAGAAGCAGTTAGCACTGTTGTCTATACATTCAACAAAGTTCACATCAAAGGTGAAACTGGTAAGACCCCTCATGAACTATGGTTTGGTAATACTCCTACTCTTAAGTATTTTAGAATTTTTGGAAGTAAATGATATATTAGAAGAGATGAGTATATTGGAAAATTTGATCCTAGAAGTGATGAAGGAATATTTCTTGGTTATTCATCTAAGAGCAAGGCATATAAATGTTTTAATAAAAGATTGCAGAAAATTGTTGAGAGTACAAATGTAAATATTAATGAACAATTCATGGATATTAAATGTGCATTCTTGAATGGAGATCTTGAAGAGGAAGTCTATATTGAACAACCTGATGGATTTTATTTGATAGATGACAATGATATGGTTTGCAGGTTAAGAAAAGCTCTGTATGGATTGAAACAAGCCCCAAGAGCTTGGTATGCAAGGTTGGATAAGTATCTTTTAAAGATAGGTTTTACTAAAGGAAATGCAGACAACAATTTATATTACAAAATAACTAATGATGACATCTTGATTATAGAAGTATTTGTTGATGATATAATCTTTGGAGGAGAAGATGGATTATGTAAGGAATTTTCTATTAAAATGCAGCAAGAATTTGAAATGTCTATGATTGGAGAAATAAAATTCTTTTTAGGATTGTAGATTTCACAGATTGATAAACGTATATTTGTGAGTCAATCCAAGTACTTGAAAGAATTACTAAAGAAATTTGGGATGGAGAACTCTAAACCGGTAAGTACACCTATGACTACAAATGACAAATTATCTCAAAGGGATGAATCTACACCTATTAATCCAACTAGATATAAATCTATGATAGGAGGTCTACTGTATTTGACACAAACCAGGCCTGATATTATGAATGCAGTATGTATTATTTCTAGATTTCAAAGTAATCCTAGGGAAAATCATGAATCAGTAGTAAAAAGGATTTTTCAATACTTACAAGGCATAGAAAATCTTGGATTATGGTATCCTAGAGATGAAAATTTTGACCTATGTGCATATATAGATGCAAATTGGGTAGGAGATGTGGATGATAGAAAAAGCACCATTGGAGGAGCATTCTTTCTTGGAAAGAGATTAGTTTCTTGGTTGAGTAAGAAACAGAGTTGTACATCTTTATCAACAGCAGAATCAGAATATGTTGTAGTAGCAACTAACTGTACACAGGTACTATGGCTTAAGCAAATGTTGAAAGACATAAAGGTAAAATGCAAGGAACCTATTACTATATATTGTTATAACACTGCAGCAATTGATATATCTAAGAATACGGTATTACACTCTAAAACAAAACACGTTTCTATCAAACTGAATTTTCTAAGGGAAAAAGTTGAAGAAAAGGAGATAAAACTGGTTTATGTGAATACTAAAGAACAGCTTGCAGATATTTTCACAAAAGCTTTGCCTAAGGAGACTTTTGAATATCTCAGAGATCGGCTTGGAGTCATACCACCACTAGTAGAAACTTAGACAGTTGATGATTGTCATCAACCGGTAGAATTGAAAGACAAATATTTTACTCCGGTCTTTGATGAGGAAGCTACTTCTCAGGGGGAGTAGTTGGTATATTGAATTCATTGGTATTTTGTATATGAACTTGATTTTTGTAACTTTGGCATTTGATGTCAAAGGGAGAGAGATATCTATGGAAAAACACATTATCTTTTGAGGAGAGATTGGTATTGAAAATAAATCTTTGGATAAACACATGTTGCTCCCAGGGGGAGAAATTGTTTAGAGGAGATTGTTGGTTTTTGGTATTTGGCTTTTCTGTTTTGGCACTTTGATGGTTTTTCCATCTTGTGTTGCCATCAATGCCAAAGGGGGAGATTGTTGGTATTTTGGTATGGTTTTTTCATTGATGTCAACACCAACTGGAACACTAGCACTTTGGAGATCCAACAACATTCACCGGCAAGCAAGTAACTATTGCACAGTTACCAGTATATGGTTCACCAGTAGGATATATGGTTCATTGGTAGGATATAATGATCACCGACACTTGGAATGATATGAAAGACACTTGATAATGTTGAAGACATCATATGGACACTTTGTTTTGAAGAATTAATCATTGGTGTATTCATATTTGCATATTTGCTTTTACCGGCAAATAGGTCTAGGGTTACATAGGGTTACATTGGCAGGTTTATCTTTTCCAAATCAGCATGGCACGCTATGGAGATGATTTATTATTGTTTTAAATGCATTAAGCCGACATGTTCAATCGTTTATTGCATCGGATATTATATTGTTTGTAAAATATTTTTATTGTAATATCTTGTAGAGCCGACCTACTAAAATTGGTCTTAGGGTATGGTATAAATGTAAGATCTTATTTGTAAGATCGAATGTGTGAATGGGAGAAAAAGAATTGTGAGAAGGTATATGCAAGATTAACAAGAGGTATACACAAAGACATCATTTGAAGGTGAAGCTAGGTCTTTGTAGAAGCATATTAGCATTACACCGGTACTAAATCCAGCATATGAAGATGCTATTTTGTGCAGTACATTCTTATTGGATTTAACCATCCAACTGTAGTCAGTGTGACTCCCATTTTCTGATTGAGCAGTGAGCTCTAGGTTGTTGGCCTTTCTGCATGTGTAGACCCCATTTATGTACACTTACTATCTGCAGTAGTATCATCTGATTGTGGGTAAGGTTTCCCACCATGGTTTTTCCCCTTACAGGGTTTCCACTTACAAATATTGGTGTCATGTGTTGTGGATGACTTTATTTTTATGTTTCATGCATTAATCTTTACCGGTATAGCAATTTACTGTTGACATTGTCTATCGACATACTTAACTGGTTTACTGGTATTAAGCATTAAGTTGGTTAATTGGTTTTTGGTTTGAATTTATTAGACAACTGATTCACCCCCCCCCTCTCAGTTGTCTCCGGGACCTAACACTCCCAAGCCCACACCTACAAAATAAATACACCAGTAGCCATGCTCCACCCGTCTTTGTACACAATCTCATGCATCTCTCAATACATGTGGGCCAGTAAACACGAGCCCCAGCCAAGTCTCTGAGGGGTCTCTATCAACCTCTCTAGCATCCAACCCCATCTGCACTAGAAACCCTCCTGCCCTCTATCTAGCATCAGAAAACAACCTATGAACCCTGCTAGAATGCATGCCAAAGGATACTCCTCACTATACTTGCTCATAAGTATGTCCCAACTCATGGAATGAGTTAAAATGTCAGGATCACCGAAGACATGCCTGACTACCTGTAGTCCTAGAAGGTACCCTGAATCATAATCCACCTTATCCCTAACAAAAGGGATATGGAGAATCCTGTATACATCCTTAGGAGTGATAGTCAACTCCCCCACCGGCTGATGAACCATGTTAGGCTCTCAATGAAAATGCTCAACCAATGTCGTGAGGATCCCGTGGTTCACACAGATATCAGGTAATCTCAACAGATGAGTCAAGCCACACAAGTCAATATGAACCTGCTCAACCTCAGATAAATGTCGCACTAATGCCATAGTAGGAGGATAAATGCATCTAAACAACATAGGAGGTAATCAAACCTACAAAAACCCAACAACGAAGCATCAGAAAACATTCCAAATGAGCCTACAAGAGAAGTAAAACATCATGCAAATCCAACTAGGTAAAATGCAAAATCAAAATTTCATGTTTACACCTTAAAAAATGCTCACTGTCTCTCGAATGACAAAACATAGAAAAGTAGCATCTCATATGAGTGAGAAATAGCTCTAGTACGATAAAACAACTTCAATCGACAAACTTTTAGACCTCGCACGACAAAATGGTCTTTCTACAAACCTTTCATACGACACAAGGGTACAACCTGAATGACAAAACTAATGGGTTCAAATGACGAAAGAAATTTTACCAGTTTCTCATACGAGATAGGATCCTATCTCGCACAATAAAATGGGACACCCGACCCCAAACATGTGAAAAACTTGCAAAATGAACCAAAAAAAATTCAAATTTGAAAACACAAATAGGCTTAAGATCGATCACTTACCGCTGGCTCATAGTTTCGGGGTTGATTATGTCTTCTCTAGCACTCGAATCGATGCTAATGAGTAGGGACCACCATTTTCTTCGCAGAAGGCTTTTTGAATTTTTACACTTGGAGGGTTAAAATGAATTGAAAATGACACTTTTGTCCCATTTATAGCCAAAAAACTTAATTTTTCAACTTGCTCCAATGGACACAAAAATTGTACCCTTAGCTAATTTGATCATTCTAAGTCCATTTTCGGGATCGAAATCAAAATCTGAGATCATTTTGCTAGTCAATTTCACAATTTGGACCACTTAGCACCTTTTTTTATCAAAAGCTCATTCTCTCTTCTAATTATGCTCAATTTCTCATGAATCAATGCTAAATCTCAATTTAATTTCTACAATCAACTTTGCACTCAATTTCTCACTATAATTTCAAAAATTCGTCTGAATCAATTTGTGCTCAAACAACTTATCATCACTAAAAATTGCCTATCATCATGTACCCTTGATATCTTTTGATTTCGCTCTTGAGGGGGCATACTCATGACCTTATGATCTCACATCTCCAAATGTCGAGAAAATTTTCAAATCTTCATCAAAAGTCGAGAAAAACATCTTTTTCAACTAAAGAAAATCAATCAAATAAGACCTCATCACTAGGGGCATCTCAACTTCATTGCTTTATATCAAGTTGAGATCTCTTGATCATCTGAATCAAATCAATTTCTAGGGGCATATCAGTTTCATCGCTTCGAATCAAGATAATATTTGTCTTTTATCTGAATCAATCTCTTAATGTTAATCAATTTCATCGCTTTTCATCAAGCTAATTATTCGTTTAAACTCAATCAAGGGTTGAAAGAGTATCTTCGATCACACTCAATCTAAGTAGGTGTTCAGTATTCATTTCTTGATCAAGTTGAATAATTTATCTTTATCATATCTTGATCAATCAAGTTCAAGATCGATTTTTATCATCACTCATTGTATCTAAGTTCAATCAAGTTCTAGATCAGTAAGATCCGCTTCTTGATCAATCAAGTTCAAGTTTGGTATCTTTTTTTTTATTATTCCTAAGTTCAATCAAGTTCGGGAACGGTATCTCTTTAATTAGACTTCATTCAGCTTTGTCGCTTCAAATCAAGCTAAACACCTCGCTTTTCATCTAGTTCTTGATCAATCAAGTTCAGAACTGGCATCTCCTAGACATCAACTATTCTTTGAACCAACGCGCTGCTCGTACATTAATTCAAAGAGGGGCAAATGTAATACCCTAAAAATGGTCATCTAAACCATGAGCCCCTAATCTCAACAACGTCACCAAGGTCCTAACCAAAGGCAATTAAATCAATCTTGAGCACACAATTAATTCTTTAATCATCAAATGTCACATGGCAAAATCAATCACTCAATATTAATTAAATATTTATTTAATTAATAAATCATTCCAAGTAAATCATTTTAAAAATTTATCTTATTTATTTTAATTGAATATCCTTGCATATTTAATTAAATAAACCAATTTGCCATTAAATCATCAAAAAGAGGAATTAATTTAAATTAAATAAATCAATTGAGCACAAATCTTCAAAAATGGAAATAAATCAAAAAATAATTAAAAATTTGAGAAAAGAAATCAATTGGAGATAATCTTGAGAAAAACAAATTAAAAATTGATAAATAATCTCAAAGAAAGCAATTAAAACAATTAAATATTAAAATTGAATGAAAGAGAGAATAAATCAGTTTTTTTCTGATTTTAATCTTAATTTTAGTTCAATTTCCTTTAAAGCTGATAAAAGCATCCAATCACATCAATTCACCTGGATTGTGCCTCCTCTCGGAAAATCTTGACCGCTCATCATCATTTGATCTTAGCCGTTGGTTTCTTTTTGAATTTTTTATAAATTCAGGCTCATCTCTCATTCAAAGGAGGCTGGAGAATATATTGTTATTATACTATTTTTTCTCTAAGTTCATTGAGATATTTGCATATTAGTTATTTCATATTGCTTAAATCATTTATCTTAATATTTCTTAAATCATGTTAGATTAATCTTGCATTCATCTAGCTTAAATCCATGCTCATATAGATAAAAATCCTTCGTTTAGGTGTTGTCTAGTCACTGGATAGCTTAGCAATCTGAGAGCAATCTAAACTCACATCCACTAGAAGGAAATGGGTTGCTTTGTTATGGTTTTATTGTTCATTGATTATTGATTTACTAACCATGCATGTAATGACTTGATTGAAGTGTTGTGCTTGCAGATATAGATTCTTAGTCCACTTTTCACACATACACATATGACTAATTAAGTGGCACATAAAACCGATATTTTAACTCATTTGATAAGTTTTGTAGCACATTTAAGTGGCACATTTGAGATGGAGATTTATCCAGAGAAATTTTTAAAAATCCAACAAATAATTCAAATACCCATTTAGGGGGTCTTCCATTTTCAACTATCTTGGATTAAGATTTCTTTCAAAAAATCAGAGGAGTACCCAACTAGTGATCACAAGTTTCACAATTCAACCCATTTCAACATCAAATACCTAGCTAGCTATCCGAGTTAGTAAGTTATCTAGTTTCTAATATCGGGAAACTTTATAATATCATTTAACAGACTTAGTCATAGGGGCCCATCGAACAAACCCTCCATTCAACTTAGTGAGCTTGAGTATCTAGACAAGGTATTAGTTATCAAATCAACCTATCAAAAAACATTAACCTTGATCAATTGTATGACCACTCCTCAACACTTAAAGAGGAAGAATCTTCATTAGAAAACTAATTTGAAGAGAAATCAACCTAGCCAAGAGAAAATCATAAAGAGAAGAAAGTTTCACTACATAAACCATAAACTCTTCCTAAAATGTTGCACTTTCTTGCACCACTTTCATATCTATCTATGCGGTAAAGGAACTAAGTTTGAGGAGGAAACCTTACAAACACGTACCTTCAAACAAAAGTCAACATTCTCTCAATGACTCAACGAAGGAGGAAAGATCAACTTATCAAAATTTATTAAAGATCCAATCACTTATTGAATCAAATCAATAACATGCCATTGTTTACATGATCCCATAAAACCAACAAGTGAGACACAAAACCTGAATGAAGCATGGGACATAGAGAAACTAATACCTGGAAAAAGTATCTAAATAGGGATGAAGAAGATATAACAGATGAAATTATCGAAGAGGCACAACAAGACCTTGGCCTACACAAACTCCTAGAGAAACTCATTGAAATAGACAAACAAAAATACTTCCTCTTGCTATCTAGAAAAGGTGTCAAGATTCCTGAGGATTTTGACACAAACCAATCAAAACAAACTGAGAGTGTAAAAAGGACAAAATCAAGAACATACACCTACAACACTGACCATAACAATACAAATGATTATGATGATACCAATTATCAAGAAAACACTAATGATCTAGATAACACCAACAATCGAGATACCAACAATGAAAACAATCCCCTTACTACACTTACGCAACAACTACAAACACGTTAACAAAAAATGCAAGATATGTAGTAAGGGACCACCATGTGATATACCTTAGAGGATATTTGTCCTTATCCCTTTGATTGAAGTTTAAACATGGTATTATTCCCACAAAACTCTGAAATACCAAAGTATGACAAATATAATGGTAAACGTGATCCCCGCAATCATATAAGGGAATTTTGCACAATAATCTTGGAGTTTGCCCACAATGGCACTTATATGATGAGGTTATTGTTGAACACAGAGTACCACTGAGAGGGGGGTGAGTCAATGGTTCCTAAACTATTTGACTTTTAGAGCAACTTCAGAATACTAGTTAACCACTTAAGCACAAAACAATCAAACCGGTAAAGCAAGAAAAGGAAGACCAATGAGATAAATCGCAACTCATAACACAGATGTACGAGGAAAACCCAATGTGGGAAAAACCTCGGTGAGAAAAGCTGCTGGAGACTATTGCTCCAATCTAGCCTCACAGGTAAAACACTGAATTACAAAGATTTAGAGCACCGACCCAAGGAGCACCAACCCCTTCTATTTTAGGGCACCAACCCAAGGAGCACCATCCCCTGCACCAAGCTCTAACTTGGCGATGTATATTGAAATACAATTTGAATACAATTAAGGCTTCTTGTTGCAAATGAATTATGCAACTCTTAATTAAATATCAAACACCAAACACTAAGGTTGGCTCACTAAGAATATTACATTGAAATCAATTACAAAATAAGTCTTGATGCGATACAAGATGTCGGCCTCAATTCAATAACTAATAATAAATCATCTCCATAATGTGCCATGCTGATTTGGAATAGATAACATATACCAGTCCATAACCTAGACCTGTCTATCAGTAACAACAAATATGTCAACCCAATTAGATCAATAACCAAGTATCCAAACCATGTCTTCGACATAATTAAGTGATCTCCAAATGATAACAAGTCATCATCAGTACCGATGAACAATATAACCTTCTGGTGAGCATATACCGGTGACTATGCATAAGTCACTGACCTTGCCGGTGAGCACAATGTGTCGGTTCAACAATAAACTAATATAACCATAGTGTCAAATCAACAATATAGATCTCCAGAAGAATAAGTGTTAACATCAATGACAAAACCAATGCAACACATCCATAATACCAACAATGTCCCCCTTTGGCTTTGATGGCAACACTAGATGGAAAAACATGTAAGTGCCAAAGCAAAACGGCAAAAACCAAAAAATAACAATCTCCCAAAATAGATCAATACCAAAAATCAAAACCAAAATATAAAGAGTATATATCTCTCCCCCAATGGATAATCTCTCCTCTAATGAATAATGCTTTTCCATAGATATATCTCCTCCTTTGACATCAAATGCCAAAGCAATTAAGAAGAAATACCAGAACATATAACCAACTACTCCCCTTGAGAAGTAGCTCTCCTCCATCAAAGCCGGAAAAATATTTCTCTGTTAGTTTATGCCAATCTTCGATCATCTAGGTCTCCGCCAGTGAGGGTATTACCCCAAGCTTCTCTCTGAGATATTCAAAGGTTTCCTTAGGCAAAGGCTTTGTAAAGATATCTGCAATATGCTCTTTAGTATTCACATAAACCAATCTTACTTCTTTTGCTTCAACATTCTCTTTCAGAAAATTATACTTGATAGAAACATGCTTTGTCCTAGAGTGAAATAATCAATTTTTTGATATATCAATTGTTGCTGAATTATCACAATAAATGATTATCAGTTCTTTGCATTTTACCTTTATGTCCTTCAAAATTTTCTTAATCCATAACAATTGGGTACAATTAGTTGTTGATGTAACATATTTTGATTCTGTTGTTGATAATGATGTACAACTCTGCTTCTTGCTTATCCAAGAAATCAATCTGCTACCAAAAAGAAAGCACTGCCAGTGGTACTCTTTCTATCATCTACATCTCCTACCCAATTTGCATCGGTGCATACACATAAATCAAAATTTTCATCTTTAGGATACCATAAACCAAGATTTGTTGTGCCTTGTAGATACCGGAAAATCCTTTTTACTGCTGATTCATGATTTTCTTTAGGATTACTCTGAAACCTTGAAACAATACATATTGCATTCATTATATCTGGTCTGGTTTGTGTTAAATACACTAAACCTCCAATAATAGATTTGTATCTTGTCGGATTAATAGGAGCTTAATCATCCTTCAATGCCAATTTATCAGTTGTAGTCATAGGAGTACTTACCGGTTTAGAGTTTTCCATACCAAATTTCTTTAGTAGTTCCTTCAAGTATTTTTTTTGACATATGAATATACCTTTATTAGTTTGTGAAATCTGCAATCCTAAGAAGAATTTTATCTCCCCAATCATAGACATTTCAAATTCTTCCTGCATCTTGTTAGCAAAGTCCTTACACAATCCATCTTCTCCTCCAAAAATGATATCATCAACAAAAACTTCAATAACCAAGATGTCATCATTAGTCACTTTGTAATATAATTTGTTGTCAGCATTACCTTTAGTGTAACCAAGCTTCAAAATATATTTGTCCAATCTAGCATACCAAGCTCTAGGAGCTTGCTTCAATCCATACAAAACTTTCCTTAATCTACAAACCATATCTTTATCATTTGTCAATAAAAATCCATTAGGTTGTTCAATGTAAACTTCCTCTTCAAGAACACCATTCAGAAATGCACATTTTACATCCATTTGATATACTTTATAGTTCTTATGAGCTACAAATGCAAGAAATAATCTAACTGCCTCAATTCTAGCTACCTGTGCAAAGGTTTCACTATAATCAATTCCCTCCTTCTGTGAATATCCTTTACAAACTAATCTTTCTTTGATCCTAATTAAACTACCATCTTCATTAAGTTTATTTCTAAATACCCATTTAGTTCCAATTACATTTTGTCTTTAGGCCGGGGAACTAATGACCATGTATTGTTCTTTTCAATTTGTTCTAATTCATCTAGCTCTAGGAGATTTCTTCAATCCATATAAAGATTTTCTTAACCTACAAACCATATCTTTATCATTTATTAATAAAAATCCACAAAGTTGTTCAATGTAAACTTCCTCTTCAAGATCACCATTCATAAATGCACATTTAACATCCATTTGATAAACTTTATAGTTCTTGTGTGCTGCAAATGCAAGAAATAGTCTGATTGCCTCAATTCTAGCTACCGGTGCAAAGGTTTCATTGTACTCAATTCCTTCTTTATGTGAATATCCCTTGCACACTAATCTTGCTTTATTTCTGATTACCTTACCATCTTCATTAAGTTTATTTCTGAATACCCATTTAGTTCCAATTACATTTTTACTTTTAGGCCAGAGAACCAATGTCCATGTATTGTTGTTTTCAATTTGTTCCAATTCATCTTCCATATCCTTAATCCAATGTTTATCTTCACATGCCTCAATGGCAGATACTAGTTCAATTTGAGAAATTAAACATACCTCTTCATTTGCCAGTCTTCCTCTTGTCATAACTCCTTGGTACTTATTCCCAATTATCTGAATTTCAAAGTGATTCAATCTTACATACCTGGGTGTGTTCACTTGTTGTTCTTCAGTCACTGTGGAATTCTTTGATGATGTCAGTGTGACTAGATCAACATTTTGTACCGATGTATTCTGTATAGGTTCATTTGTGATTATCTCAACTGCAGGTTTAGAATCCATATTCCTTCATCACTTCTAGGATCAAATTTACCAATATACTCATCTCTCCTAATGTAACATTTGCTTCCAAATATTCTGAAGTGCTTAAGAGTAGGAATATTACCAAACCATAGCTCATTGGGTGTCTTACCGATTTCACTTTTGATGTGAACTCTATTGAAAGTGTAAACCATTGTATTCACTGCTTCTCTCCAATACATATGAGGTAGATTTGCTTCCGATATCATGCTTCTAGCGACATCCAGAATAGTTCTATTCTTCCTTTCCACAACACCATTTTGCTGAGGTGTCTGGGGTGTTGATAGTTGTCTTCTAATTCCATTCACTTCACAAAATGTATTAAACTCCTTAGATGTAAATTCACCTCCTTGATTTGATCTTAAACATTTGATTTTCTTGTCAGTTTCATTCTCTACAAGTGCCTTGAATAATTTGAATTTCCCAAAAGCTTCTGATTTCTCCCCGAGAAAAGTAACCCAACACATTCTAGAATAATCATCAATGATTAGCATAAAGTATCTATCTCCCTGTAGACTTCTTGTTCTTGTCGGACCACATAAGTCAGTATGAATTAAATCAAGAACATCATTGGTTTTCTCATAAATACTCTTATAAGTTGTTCTAACTTGCTTTCCCATTTGACATTCCTTACATACTGGATTATGAGGTTTTACAATCTTAGGTATATCCCTTACTGCTTTAGATGAACTAATCTTCACAATGCAATCAAAATTTATATGACAAAGTCTTTTATGCCATAACCAACTTTCATCAATGTGTGCAATCAAGCATGTCTTTTCAATATTATTCAAATAAAAGATATTACCTCTAGTCTGATTGCCACTTGCAATTTCCAAAAACCACTTCTATTCATAATTTTGCATTTACCATTATTGAATTGTAACTGAAATCCTTTTTCAACTAATTGACCAACACTCAAAAGATTATGCTTCAAACCTTCAACATAATAAACATTGTCAGTATTGTGCTTACCATCAAAAGATATAGTGCCTTTTCCTCTGTTCAAACAAACTTTGTCATCTCCAAATCTTACTATACCTCCATTATATTCCTGAAAAGATAAGAATTTACTTTTATCACCAGTCATGTGATGTGAACATCCAGAATCTATAATCCATTCATCCTTTTCTTCAATTTTAGCTACCAGGGCCTACTCTAGCCGTGGAACAGTAGGTGTCGGTTGATCTTCTATTATTGCAACAAAAGCCCATCCATTGTCTCATGTTTCTTCATTAGAATCATCAGTAACTCCTTCATCAACATAGTAACATGATTTGTCTCTATTCTTCTTAAATTTGTATCTCTTATAGTCAGGGTTAGGCTTATATGTTCTTTTAGATTCTTCTCTCAATCTTGCATTTCTATCGAAACATCTAGATGCCATATGACCAATTTTATTACAGTTAAAACATTTAAAAGGTGCTTTACCTTCATACTTACTTCCAATAGGACCTTTAGGCATTTTTCTTGCAAATAGTGCTTCAAGCTCTTCAAGTTCTCTTGCATAAAGTGCTTTCTAATCATATTTATCAGCTAATGATGATGATGCTTTGAAAGATAAATCTATCTTAATTGTAGTAACATGACCAAACTCCTCAAGCTCAAATGCTGAAAGTTTTCCAGCCAAGGTATCTCTAGACATTGATGTATTAGGCATGGTTCTTAACTCATTAAGAGCAGTTACTTTCATTTTGTATGATGGTGGCAATGCTCTTAAAACTTTAGAAACAATTTCAACTTCACTTAAGGAACCTCCACAACATTGTATTCCTAAAACAATTTCATTAACCCTTTCCATAAAAGAAAAAATTCTTTCATCTTCTTCCATTTTGAAATTTTCATACCTGACCCAGAAGCATTCCAGTTTTGTAATTTTGATAGTGGTATCTCCTTCATTCAATGCTTCCAATTTATCCCAAATAGCTTTAGCAGGAGATCGGTCTAATAGTCCCATGATTTGTTGGTCTGACAAGGCGCTCAAAAGTGCTACTCTTGCTTTGCAATCATTATCTTGATCCTTAGCCAATGTAGGTGGATTAGGTTGACCCGGTGTAGGACCAACATAACCATTCTGTGTAACATCCCATATGTCTCTTCCAATGCAATTCAGATGTGTTTCCATTCTGATCTTCCATATACCATAGTTAGTTCCATCAAGTTTCAGATTGTCCTTCCTGAAATAGTTAGTTGCCATAGAATCTCCTCAATTTGTTAAACTTCAAAAAAGAGGGCTTGGCTTTGATACCAATTGTTAGGACACAGAGGAAACTGAGAGGGGGGGTGGTGAATCAGTTGTCTAATAATTTCAACCCAAATACAACTTAACCAAACTTGATACCGGTAAACCAAAATTGATGTCGGTAAGAAAATTAATAGTTAATATTAATACCAGTGAAACTTAATGCATGAAACCGAAAGAGAAACAACCACAACACATAACATGAAGATTTGTATGTGCAAACCCTGTAAGGGGAAAAACCATGATGGGAAACCTTACCCACAATCAAATGATACTACTACAGATAGTATGTGTTTACAAATGGGGTCTGCACATGCAGAAAGGCCAGTTGCCTAGAACTCACTGCTCAATCACAAAATAGGAGTCACACTGATTACAATTGGATGATTAAATCCAATGATAATGTACTGCTCAAAGTAGCATCTTCAATGTTGGATTCAGTACTGGTTAAGCTCTGATTGTCTTCTTCAAACCTTTCTTGAATATTCAAATGATGTCTACATGAGTAGCTCTACTTATATTCGCATATAAAAAATATCACAACCTTACAATACCTTATTACATCACATCACCATTTTAATCTCATAATTGAGATCTTACATATATACCAAAACCTAAGACCAAATGTGTAGGTCGGCTTACTAAGAATAATACAATAAATTTATTACAAGTCAAGATGCTATGCATCATGTCGGCTCAACAACAATACCAATTGATTAAACCATCTCCATAATGTGTCGTGCTGATCTGGAATAGATAACACGTGCCAGTCCATAACCTAAACCAATTTGCTGATAACAACGAATATTTCAACCCGATTAGACCAATAACCAAATCTCCAAAACCAAGTGTCCAAACCATGTCTTCGACATAACCAAGTGATCTCCAGATAATAACAAGTCATCCTCAATGCTAGTGAACAATATAACCTGTCGGTGAATCAAATACTAGTGATTGTGTATAAGTCACTGATCTTGCTAGTGAACATAACCAAAGATCTTCAGAAGGATAAGTGTTGATAAGTGTTTACATTAATGACAAAACCAATGCAACATATCCATAATAATAACAATCTCCCCCTTTGGAATTGATGGCAACACAATATGGAAAAACCATCTAAGTACCAAAGCAAAAATGCCATTAAACCAAAAACCAACAATCTCCAGAATAGATCAATACCAGAAATTAAAATACAAATGCAGAGAATAAAAATATCTCCCCCAATGAATAATCTCTCAAAAGATAATATGTTTTTCCATAGATATCTCTCCCCCTTTGACATCAAATGCTAAAGAAATAAAAATACCAGATACAACCAGTTCATAGAACCAAAATACCAACTTATCCAATTACTCCCCCTAAGAAGTAGCTCTCCTCCATCAAAGCTAGAAAAAGGTTTCTCTATAAATTTTGTCAATTTGATTCCAAGCATCAACTACCTAAGTCTCTACCAGTGAGGGTATGACCCCAAGCTGCTCTCTGAGATATTGAAAAGTTTCCTTAGGCAAAGGCTTAGTAAAGATGTCTTCAATCTGCTCTTTAGTATTCACGTAAACCAATCTCACTTCTTTTGCTTCAACATTCTCTTCTAGAAAAATGTATTTGATTGAAACATGTTTAGTTTTAGAGTGAAATATTAGTTTCTTAGATATATCAATTGTTGCTGAATTATCACAATAGATGATTATAGGTTCTTTGCATTTTACCTTAATATCCTTCAACATATTCTTAATCAAATTTATCCCATATCAAAAACAAAGTTATCTCTTATCAAATCAGTTGACTCATATTGACTCAAGTGACCCATATCAACATCAATGACTCATATTGAAATCAAATGAACCCATATTGAATCACATGACCCATATCAAATCCAGTGGTCCATATCGCAATAAATTATCTCATATCAAAATTAAGTATCCTATCTGTGACGCCAGTCACACTAGAGTTTTGATCCTACACTCTATCAATCAAAACATCAATTCTCCATCTCACCAAGTCCTATTACTATCAACAATCCATATTCTTGACAAATTGGACTACATCATGACAAATTGACCATTGGACCTAGTAGCGGACATCATCACAATCATCGAAATCAATTTTGCAAGTATCAAAAGTGGCAAAAAAAATATAAAACTAACTCTATCTCATATGTGCTACAACAGTTGTTGTATGCGCTAGATCAAATGCACCACAACAACAATTGTATGTGCTACATAACCCATCATATGTGCTAATACATTGATTTTATGCACCATAACAGAGAAAAAATGAGCTAAAATCTCTATCATATGCGCTACTTAATTGAACATATGTGCTACATGTGTTGGCCATTTGGTGGAATTGATTATGCGTTGCATTGATGTTTTGTCATTGATGCCAACACTAGCTGTTTGGATGCTTTATCGACACTCGTTTGGTCCTTGTAGATTGAGTGGTTTCTAGTTAACTTGGATCCGACATAATCCGGTATAGTTTGGTGATGGAATTGGCTTGTTCATAATACTCATGCTCATATTTTGTTAGTTGGTTTTGGTTTGGAGATTGGATGCTATCCTGCATGCCTAGAGGATTGGTTTTCCTGGTTTCGGCGAGTGTTTCATCGGTAGATCTTTTGGTGGAGATCTTTGATGAATTGCATAAGTGGTGTTGGTGCAGCTTTTGGTGGAGTTTCAAGATGTTGTTGTTGTTCATGTTTGAGACTTGGCGAACAGAGATAATTGTTGTAGTGTGTGGACTTATACTTGGTCACAGTTGATCTAGGTTATGGACCGACTTTAATGTAACTTGTGGATAGGACCTATTAATGTATTTTCAGGATGTCTTATGGGTTGATATTATTTTCTTGGTCTAAGGCCAACATAGTTTGTAATTATGTAATCGGTTTATTGTCTAGTGGCCGACTTGATTGTTTATGGTCGAGGGTTTGCATATATAGATGTAAGATCTCATTGTAGATCATCATGGTTAATGCTAGAGATCATGGTCAAGGAATTTAATGTGTGAATAATGTAATATAATTCAAGAAGAGGAGTTGGTCGATCATTGGAGATTGAATTGGGTTTATGTAAGAGGATTTAGTCCTCTGGTATTGAGCTTAACCAAAACTGTACTCAAGCATAGGAGATGCTTTCTTTTGTAGTTCAACACTTCTCCGAATTGTAGTCTAGATTTATATGTAGTCAGTGAGGCTCCTTTTGTGATGAGGAGTGCGCTCTAGGTTGTTGGCCTTCCTGCAAGTGTAGGTCCCTCAATTGTGCTTCACATACTGCAGAAGTATTATCTGCCTGCGGATAGGCTTCCCACCATGGTTTTTCCCTTTATCAGGTTTTCCATGTACAAATCTTGGTGTCATGTGGATGGTAATTATTTTGTGATTATTGTTTATGCTTAATTGGTTTATTTACTATTGTGGTATTAATATTTTGGGTTCTAGTATTAGAGTATAAAATTGCCAATGGTTCTAGTAATCATGATGGAGAATTCACATACGGTGAGTTTAATATATTTTGTGACAAACATGGTATAGGAAGACAATTTTTTGCTCCTCGGACACCTCAGTAGAATGGAGTTGTGGAAAGGAAGAACAAAACTATCTTGGATGCTGCTAGAACAATGATGATGGAAGCTAGTCTACCTCATATCTACTGGAGAGAAGCACTGAGCACATCAGTTTATACATTCAACAGAGTACATATCAAAGGAGAAACTGGTAAGACACCTTATGAATTATGGTTTGGCAATAAATCGACAATTAAGTATTTCAGAATTTTTGGTAGTAAATGTTATATCAGGAGAAATGATATTATTGGGAAATTTGATCCTAGATGTGATGGAGGCATATTTCTTGGTTATTCTAATGAAAGAAAAGCATATAGATGTTATAACAAGAGATTGCAGAGAATTGTGGAGAGTCCTAATTTCAAAGTAGATGAGATGAACATAAGTCAAATCAGAGTTTATGAGAAGGAACCAGAAGTGGAAATGATTATATCTGAACCGGTAGCACCTTTAATGGAACATAGAGTCGAACCAGTTACTCCGACAACATCAAAGAATTCTATAGTAACTGAAGAATAGGGAAGAGGAACAGAAAGTCAGAAGACTCCTAGGTATGTGAGATTGAATCATTGAGAAGATCAAATCATTGGGGATAAGAGAAATGGAGTGATGACAAGAAGAAGACTGGCAACTAATGAGGTATGTTTAATTTCACAAGTTGAACTGTTATTCTCAAAATTTGATTTCCCTATCCCCTCTATAAGAAGAATAAAGCCTTTGTTGCATGTTGAGAGAACAATAAGGAAATAGAAATCCAGAATAACATATAACAAAGGTTTCTATGAAACCTTCTACACTTTAAGCTTATCCAAAGCTCAGGTGGGTATACCTCTTGTGAATACTTTCACAATTTTAATATGAGATCCACAGTAAACTAGTGTTAAAAACCTATGAACCTCATCACCTCAACAATACTGAAATATTAAAAGAAAACATGTGTTCATTTTCAGTCTTGACCCCAAGAAAGATAGAAAAAATTCCACAAATAATATCAGTGCCTATTTCGGGCTACAGAGTCACCCAAACTAAACAAGAATTCCAAATCTAATCATTCACATACATTTCATTGCTTGGGCTTTGTCAACCTAATATATGCCTGACATATATATAGGTATTTTTTTAATTATAAACCCAGTCATCAAATTCAAGCAAAAGATAATTGATTTACTAACAGATAGGTCTCACGTATATTTAATCCCCCTCCTTGAGAGAAAAACCTAAAACATGTTTGTAAGATTGCCTTGCAAACCCTATTCAATTAAATAACCCTAGATTAATTAAAAGAAACCAGTAAATCAATGAATGAACACAAGAAGACAATGAAGATTTAGGCTTAGAATGCTTGATCTGTATATTAATATTCTTTTTTGAAAATATTACATAACTCAAGGTGATTTCTGAAAGAATCAGAAAACCTTAGATACATTTCAACAAAGTTTCTTTACAAATTCTTGTGATGTCCTTTCCTAAAGTCCTAGTATCCATTTATAATGATATGGATGCAAACAAGCTTTGGACTTTCCTAGGAGAAGTTTGTTACAACCGTGATTCCCACTGAAAAGAAGTTACAATCATTTTCATTCCTAACAGCTTTGAGGTTTGTTATATCGCTGCAACATCAACTAACTGTTCTTGAACCTTCGCTTCTTGCACCACATATTTTTTTTTCCACTCTTGGAACACTTTATCACCAGGCTATGAGAAGTTAACAATTTTCTTCTTCAACTTATTCAATCTTTTCCATGTGTTTCTTAATTGCTTAACCTCTATCTCCAAAAAAACCATAATGTGACTTCATCTTCTCAATTTCTTCAATTGTCCGGATAAATAAAGATGTGTCATCTGAATTAATGACATCATTTATCCATTGAGACAATTTATGTCCTAGCTCATCTAGCCATATTTTTTCATCTTTTAACTCACTTGTGCTGATAAAACCTCTAGGAAATATTTCAAATTTCTGGTCAGCATATTCCTTTCTGCATAGATTTGCCTTTCTTTCTAGACCATCTCTTCCTTCTACCAACCTGGTCATGCCTTTCACTAACTCATAGGTGGATTTAATAGTGGCATCAACATTTGCTTCTTCATGGGATGAACACATGAATTCCAATTCCACCTCCCTAGGCATCCACTTATTCAAAATTGGCTCTAGAGTAGCCTTGTCTTCCTTCAGATCAATCAACATGCTCAAAATTATTTTCATATATATATGCACAATAGAAGCCTCTATTGTGTCAGCAAACTTCAAAATTGTGCCTCTGACCTTTTCCTCGTACTTACTTGCAAACAAGGCCTGATCTTGCTTCAACTTTTCCACTTCATCTTGTATGGTCTCAGTTGATTGAAACCCAGAAGTCATAGGAGAAGGGGGAAATTCAATGGTTGGATTGGTGGATGGAGGTTTTGCTGGAGAAGAGGCAATCACTAAGATAGAAGATTCACCTCTCTGGTATTGCCCTGCTAATTGATTCTTTAATTTGGAAATGATACTATCCATGTGGGCTATCTCCACTTTGGCCTCATTATAAGCCTTTAGAGTCATCTCCAGTTTTACCTAGAGATCAACTTTTTCCTTGGTTTCCTTCTCGGCTACTGCCATACTGAATTTTGCTAATTCCCAAACTGTGCTAGTAGATTCTACTACCCCTATGTCCTACACTATCTTCACAATCATACCTCCAAGATAGCTAGACTCTAAGGTGTCCTTCCTCTTTCTTCTCTCATCCCTCCTTAGAGACCACATGACCAAAGCTGCATGGTCCTTGCTAAATGTCACTCCTTCCAAGGGTTTTGTTTCTTTCCTTACTGCTTCAAGCACTAATGCATCTGCTATATCCCACTCAAGAAGAACTAATACACCAGCTTTTGCTACCATTTCTCTCCCCTTCTTAGGAGTAATGGCTTTGAATTTTGTCATCATTTATCGTTTCACTTCTTCCACTACAGATGTATCTTTGTGGGGATGTTCACTTTTCTTCTTCTCACATTTTGCTTTAAATTGTTCTATATTTTGCCTCCAAATAAATTACATGAAAGATCCTGTTGTAACAAAATTATTATCAGCCAGAAATTCCTCACTGGCCTATTTGATGACAAGGTCTAACTCTTTGCCTTTAAACTCCTCTGCAGTCAAGTCCATTTCAGTATTTGGTGGTTCTTCAAGCATTCCTTCTTGTACTCCTTCATAAGTACAGATAATCTCCCCAAGGCTTCCGAGCTGCAACAATTGCTCAGCCACTGCATGTTCATCTCCCACATGGATTGGGGATTGGGATGGATAATATAAAGGCTCACCTGTTTGTACCTCTTTTCCCACCCTTTTCAACTACATCTTCTATTGCTCTTTTTCCTTTTGAAGTTGAAGGATCACCCCTGACTGGCACTAGCACACTGTATTTTGGCCTCTTGTACATCACATATTCACTTGGAGGGA